>NW_016176402.1:0-2725 GCF_001687245.7 Rhagoletis zephyria
TTTTTTCAAATTATTGTTGCTTTTCCACAATAAATTTTCTTTAAAAAACCGCTTCGAGCTCAATAAAAATTGTTGAATATATTTATTATAAGCCCATAAAATAACAAAAAACAAATAACTTTAGGACGAGCACACCTAAAAAAAGTTAAACATTCTAATAAAAGAAATATTAACAAAAACCAAGAAAACCAACAACCACATGATCAAGTGAATTGCAGCGGAATAGCTGCGCTTGATTGTGTTGGCATAACAAAAATGAAAATAGTGGAAAAAAGCAAACGATAATTTACAAGGCGTACTTAGCACGGTGCATAGGCAACTGGCTGAGTCAGTGGGATCGTCGGTTCGAATCCTACTGAAAGAAGTCTGATGAGGAAATGTGGTGATTTCCGAAATAGCTATCACTTCTACCATTTTTTCAAATTATTGTTGCTTTTCCACAATAAATGTTCTTTAAAAAACGGCCTCGAGCTCAATAAAAATTGTTGAATATAATTTTTATAAGGCCATAAAATAACAAAAACAAAGTAATAGAAAATGTTTGCCTCAATTTATGCCTTATTTTATATGTCTCTCAGAAAGAGAGAGCAAATCTTATGAACCGACGGCATCAACACAGCGATATGTGGTGTTGATTCAAACTCAAAATATGAAAGAACATTTATATGCATGGCTGTAGCTGAGTGTGCAAAGATGCTTGATACAATTGGTTGCTACTATGAAAATTTTGGGTTTAAAATTTAAACCGAACTGTTTAAATTCTAAACCCAAAATATGTGCCCTCTTTGTTTTAAGCTTGGACGGCTTGTATTTGAAACTGAATTTAGTTTGGTCATATATGTAGTCCAAAAAGTTTAAAATTAAAACCGAAATTTTTAACCGTGTATGAATTTGCCATAAAAGGAGAGGAGGAACCTTATCTATCGCTCGAAAAATGTATATACATATGACCATCTAAGCTGGCCACAACCACAGTCGTTGTGTAGCGTCTGCCGAAAAATAGTTTGACGGCGGTGGTACATAGCTCGTGTTTTTAATGTGTTTAGATTATTATGTTCATAAAAATTTGGTAATTTTTTTCTGAGTTTTTTTTAGAGTTTTGGTAAAAATTAAAATTCTTTGTGAAAACACTGGTGGTGACCCCATAAATAGCAGCCATAACTTTTACCACTAAGACTGTTGCTTTTTCTATTTTTTCTAATAAACTTAATCGTGGTTCAAAGCTCAATAACAATATTAAAGAAATTTAAATTTTTTGCCCTTCGAAATTTTCTGCTGGGCTATGCGTTACAGCTTCGCAAATTTTACCCCTACTGCACAAAAGAAATTTTTTTCAAAACCAATAACTATTACTAAATAAAAATTTGTTTTATTATAGCTTAAAATTATTGAAACCAATAAAGGTTAGAGCTGTAAAAGTAACGAAAATTTTGATACCCGTATGTATTCGTTACTAATCCAATCAACACCCGTATCTTTCGTATCGTTACTTTACTCGTTACTTTTGATGCAAGCACTTGTACCTCATACGAATCATCACAACGATCTTGCAGCGTAAGGAAATGTTCATTCGTACATATGCATACATACATGTACATTAGACTGCATCACCAAAAAAAGTTTCGGTTTTTCCACCAGGATTACAAAATTTTTAATATTTTAAGACGTTCGCCAAAGTATTTCGGTAAAATATTAAGATTTAAGTGAGATGGACCGATTTGCAAATACCTCTAAAAATGGAGTTTTTTTTATAAATAAAAATAGTTTCTTAAAGAAAAAATTTCTATGCAAATTTTTTAAGCTTAAAGCGTTTTGTCATTTGAGGGGATTTTTTCAAAAAAAATCTTTAAGAAGCTATTTTTATTCATGAAAAACTCCATTTTTGGAGGTATTTTCAAATCGGACCAGCTTACTTAAATCTTAATATTTTTCGGAAATATTTTGGTGGACGTCTTGAAATATAATAGGTTTTATAATTCTGATGGAAAAATAGTACCAATTTTTCTTTGTATGGGAAGCGATGCAGTCTAATGACCGGAGGATTTGTTTGAAAACTTTGTAATTTCAAAGATATGATTAATTCCAACAAGTAAGAAAGTCTAAGCTCGGGTGGATCCGAACATTAAATACCCGGCGCAAGTATTATATAAATGTTTTTTCACTTTTCCGAAAGCTACCGCTAGATGGTAAGCCGGGTTGTATCAAATTTGAGTAAATTAGCGTACTTAAATTTCGAAATATTCCAGTTTCAAGCATTTCTGAAATTTACCGTTATATGAAAAGCGGCCGTAATTTTAGTCCGATTTCAATAATTTTCAACGTTTTGCTTTTATGTGGCAAACACAATAAAAATACCGAGTTTGGTACAAATTGGTATAACGGTTACCGATGTACATATAAGTGATCATAAGTGGGCGGTACCACGCCCATTTTCCAAAATTTTACCATAAACGTATTTCTTGGTAAAGAATTGTTGCAAACATCAATTTTGAATAAAAGCTTTAATATTTACTGATTTATCGAAGATTTTGTATTTCTCTAAGTTACCGTTATATGGGATGTGGGCGTGGTTATTGTCCGATTTTAAAAATTTTCGGCCATTTAGTATGCTGTATCAAAGCCAACAACTGTGCCAAGTTTGGAAGAAATTGGTGCAGCGGTTACCAAGATATACACATGTTACCATAAGTGGGCGTGGCTACGTATAATATTCTTGTTTTTCGTC
>NW_016176402.1:2937-3140 GCF_001687245.7 Rhagoletis zephyria
AGTTATTGTAAATATCAATTTTGAGTGAATAATCTTCAGTAGTTACTAAAATATCGCAGTTTTCGTATTTCCGAAAATTACCGTTATATGGGATGTGGGCGTGGTTTTTGTCCGATCTTTTAAATTTTCTGTACTTTCTGCTGTATGCTCAAAACAAGTATATGTCCGTACAAAGTTTCGTTAAGATATCTCAATTTTTACTC
>NW_016176402.1:3233-3332 GCF_001687245.7 Rhagoletis zephyria
GGTTACCAAGATATACACATGTAACCATAAGTGGGCGTGGCTACGCCTATTTTCCAAAAATTTATAATACTCTTATTTTTCGTCTGAAAGTTATTGTAG
>NW_016176402.1:3540-3809 GCF_001687245.7 Rhagoletis zephyria
AGTTATTGTAAATATCAATTTTGAGTGAATTATCTTCAGTAGTTACTAAAATATCGCAGTTTTCGTATTTCTGGAAATTACCGTTATATGGGAAGTGGGCGTGGTTACAGTCCGATTTTGCCCATTTTCAACACCTACCCACCTTGGATTAACGGAAATCTACATACCAAATTTCGTTGAGATATCTCAATTTTTGCTCGAGTTATCGTATACACGGACGGACGGACAGACGGACAGACAGACATGGCTTAATCGATTTCTTTTTTCAT
>NW_016176402.1:8206-9249 GCF_001687245.7 Rhagoletis zephyria
GGGCTATTTATAATTTTTTGTCAGTTAAAAAACATTTCGGTGTAGTTAAAAATCCTCTAAAACCATTTTAATCATTATTTTACATTAAAAAAATGTTAAGCTTAAGATTTCACGACGGTTAACACGTCTTGTGAGTACCCTAAATATGTATGTTATACACGGCCTTGATTTATTCTGTACACCTGTTTCGTAGGCACGAGATTGTTCAACAATGACAATGAACAAAGTTGCTTACAACAAAAAAAAGAACTAATGAACAAAAAGAACAACTTGTTCGTTCATTAAAAAAAGAACAACTAAATCTCTGGAATGAACTAGAAAGCCCAGCTCTAATGCAGGGAATTGAATGCGGTTTTCATGAATGTATTGCTAGAGGCCTAACTTAAAATATAGAGAGAAAAAAGTTTGAGAGTTGCCACCTATTTGAAAATTGCAGGTTAAGTAAATTGATAAGAAAAAGTGAATATTGCAATATGGGTGCCAAAAGAAAGAGGTTTATGAAGCCCCAATAAACACCAAAAAATTATTTCTCCAACCTTGGAGAAATTCATAGTTCTCAAGTTGATATCCAACATCGTTCTCCAACTCAACCGACGCGCAGATATGTAAATGTGATAACGAACCGAATTTTTAATTATCAAGGGAAAACGAAAGCTATGTATATAAAGAAGAAAATTATCAAAATAACAAAAAGTAAATAATCTTCAAAGTATCCTCAAACAATCTGTAAACAAAATAAAAGGCGAAGTGAATCAAGTGGCAAATTACTGTCGGACTGTATACGGCGAAGTGAATTATTGTAATACGATATTGATTAACTATATAATACAAAAGGAGTAATAAAATTAAAAATTAATATTTAAACTCATCTATGTATGTCGTTTCAATCAAAAAGGTATTTTATTGTTCAAATTTCAGTATTTCAATATGTTTGAGACCAATTGGAGAATTACATTGGAGCTCAAGTTGGGAACTAGCATTTTCTCAACTTGAGAAAATGCCCTTTTTGTTGAGAACGCTATCATCCTCCACTTGAGGTACTG
>NW_016176403.1:0-9248 GCF_001687245.7 Rhagoletis zephyria
AACTAAGCAAACAAGCACCATTTGCGCGAATGTAGTTGAAGAACAGCAACAAAAAAAAAAAAACGCTAGCTACTCGAATGAAGGACGTGCAACGTACAGCGCCTAAAAATATGTTTGTATGCTTTTGTAGTTGTCTTTCATTCCAGCATTTATCGCACAAATTTTCATGTTAGAATTCTTTCGAAACATGAGTATTTAGCTTTGTATTTATCTTTGTCTAATTTGCTCCGCTTCACTGCTTTTAACTATTCACTCTTTGCATTGTTTAGTTATTTTGTTGTTGTTGTTATAGTTAACTTAATTCCCTGGCTAAATCTATTGCGTTCAACCAGTTGTTGTGATTCGATCAGAAGTTTTATTTACATACTTTGAAATTTTCCTACGGAAATTGTTGTTTGGCGAAAGGAGAAACAAGTGCAGGAAATTTTTGTAGATGTTGACTTATAAATATGTACATATGTACATATGTATGTACCCTGCAGGAAATGTATCTAACTTGAAGATAACTTGATGTTGATTAGAAAGGCACTAAAGATTACTATTCTCTGTATATTATCTTTGAGGAATGTGTACATATGGAGAAGTAAAGTGTTTTCCCTATTAAAAAAATATAGCCTTATTGCACACCCAATGGCCAAGCCCTTTCATTTAGCATCGTATGTTTTTAATGCAGGGAACGGTGTGCATCTTATAATTTTCCAGCCGGGGAGTACCTCTATTCAAAAAATTAAACCTTATTCACATTTTTTAATTTTTCGTACAGGTGGCAACCCTCTTAGAAAAAACATTATTGCATATCTTTGATTGGGCACCTCATTTTTATATATATATTACATATAATTATATATGTAAGTTAGTCATTTTTATAAAGGTGGCAACTCCACTAAAAAAATAAAAGCTTATTGCACATCCAGAGACCACATCCTTTCACATCGTACCTAATTTTTTAGTTTTTTAAAAATGTGCCAACCCTACTAAAAAAATCAAAACATTATTGAACATTAGATAGGTGGCCACTCTATATAAATTCTAAGTAATAAAGATACAGAATATATTAAACAAAATCTCGTTCAAATCCGTTCAGTAATTTTCGAGATTAATGAGGTCAAAAAATCTCGACTTTGCTTTATACCGTGTAAGGATAAAAAAGTAGTTTTTAAATAGATGGCAACCCTACTAACAAATTAAATTTTTTGTAGATGCGAAGGCCATGCTTTTTCATATGGTATCTCATTTTGTAATCCAACTAACGGAGAATATCTTATAAATTTTAAACATATGGCAACCCTACTCAATGAAATAATACATTATTGCACATCTAGAAGCTAAGTCTTTACATTTTACAATGACGATGCAGAAATTATGCAACGATGACGATTGAATATAGAAGTTTTCTTAACAGATGAAAACCTTATTAAAAAAAATAAAATAAAAAACATCAGTGCTTTTCTATAGGCCAATTACTTTCATTTGATACCTCAATTTTTGTAATCCAACGAATAGGTGGGAACCTTACAGAAATTTTAAATACCAAAAGGTCACTCCTATCGATACAGAGTATGTTACAGAAAATCTCGTTCCAATCCGTTCATTAGTTTTCGAGATTAGCATGTTCAAGGAATCTCGACTGTTCTTTATACTAATGTAATAGATTTAACATTATTTATTTACATATTTTGCTGACGAATTCCACCAGACATCGATCTTCATTTTATTTGTCCTAAATTCGAAAAATTATTTGTGAAGTGCAGTAAAAACGTGTATTCAAAGTAAAATTTATATGAGGATATTTAAATAGAAACTTGTTCAAAGAAAACTAACTTCCGACTACATCTGCTTGACTCCTGCAATACCTTTCAACTAATTTCAAATTAACCTTTTGTAGTTAACTAAAAGTAATATATTTTATCGAAATCCCACAGAAAATCAAGCTACAAGTGTGTAATTTCTTATTGACTGATAATTCTTTCTGCAGGGTAAGGCACTCCGCACATTACGCGCCTAATCATAGTAGAGTAATCGTTTCCTCATGCCGAAACGAATGCATGACGACTCGACTTCTGCACACTTGTGCGCCCTGCATAAGCCCTGCTGGAACACACATTACACATTTTCTGGCCGGTATTTCTCACTAATGCACTTCCACGAACATTTCTGCAATAAAATATTGCTTAAACGCTTATGGTTTAATAATTAATATCATTATTTTTCAATTATTGCTGATTGAAATGACAAATAATTTTTATTTCCAACACAAAAAAGTAAACAAATGCCGATTGCAAAACGACAAGCACCTTACAATGTTGGGCGCTTCGATTCATGAAGCTTTTACGATTAGGCGAAAACATGATTATGAATCATAACCCTGCAAAAATCGCGAGTACTCCATGCATGCATGTTAAGAGTACTCCCGAAGGACCAAGGAGTACTCCAAAATTAACCACAATTCATATAAAAAATATGGTCCAATTAACATTGCGATGTCCTAGGGCAGGACCATATACTCCATCTCTGCATTACATCAGAGTAGCACAAAACTACTCCAACATACTCCAATGACATTGTTGTTATGGTTTTCATTTGTACACGCTTTTGTTCTTCACTTCACAGGTGCCTTTTTTGAAATTAATAAAAACCAAAAACAAAAATTAAAAATTGCATGTTGCCTCTGACGACATTCGAACCCGAACATGCTGGGAGCTAAGAACTAACAGCCAGCATCTCTACACGTTCAGCTACAGCCAGACATGCAAATGTGCTTTCAAATTCTGAACTTCAATCACATTTCGTTAAAACACGAGCAGTGATCGGGCTGGTGCAGAGACACGAGTTGGTCCGCTATAGCATGACAGAGGAACACTTTTGTAAGTACTCCAATATACCCAACATATACTACGTTTATACGCACAGAATAATCGACTTAATTGAAAGCGCATTGACACCGTACACATTTCGCTCTAGTGTTTATACTTACGGCTTTATATCGGCATCAAAGCAACCGTCTTCAAAAGCAAACAAAATTAGCTGTTTTCATTTGACATTTTATAAGTTAACATAATGGAAAGTGATAAAAATCTAGTTTTATTCGGCATTATAAAATCGTAACAAAGAAAAGAACGATTATTATTAATCAGCTTTTAAATACTGATGCGATTATTTGGAATTTGAGCAGAAGAGCTGATCTCCAATTCGCTTTGACTGAGAGCGGTGTTTATACACTCTTTCTAACTGTCTGGAGAAATAAACTACCGATTTGAAATGGAGTGTGAGCCAAAACACTTCGCTCTTTCAAAGCGAATTGAAATTTAGTTTATACATATGTTTTGAATCGCGACGAAATGAATTAAAGCGACTTATGCATGCGTATAAACGTAGTAATAGACTACATGGTCCAACGATTTTTGCAGGGAATATGCAGAACTTAATTGAAATGCATGTGTTCGGCATAAAAGCTTCATTACACTACTATGACTAGGCGCTTAATGTGCGGAGTGCCTAAGTATCTGCAACCGCAAAAAGTGTGTAAGTAGCGCATAAAATTGGCGTGGTGTACATATGTATGTATGTATGTAAGTCTGTGTAGTATATGAATGTTTTGCACTCTTTACGTTTGATGACATTTTGGTTTGTTTATTTTTATTTCAAATTGCTTGAACTTAGCAGGCAAGTTGATAATTGAATGAGATCTGTAGATAACTCTTTGTTTAACAGAGATTATGCAAACGGATAGCAATGTACGAAAACTAAGCAAACCACAATCTAAAGAAAGGCTTTTGTAAATGTGAGTATTAAAAATGTATGTATGTACATAGGTACATATGTATGTACAGGAAAATCAACTTTTCTTCTACTGTCACCCCTTAGAACTGCAGAAAATCGAATATAAGGGAAATGTTCTTATTTGAACAAAAAATATTTGCTTTTAAAGATTCCATGATACAAAAATTTTAAGGTAAAACCGCTGAGTGGCAGCCTGAACATCTTTGAAGTTTCCTAACATAACAAAAATGTTTTAAAATTTTCAATCTCACAAATACATTCTTACTTTCAGTCTTAAATAAAAGAAAATTTGAATATTTTCTTCTATTTGTTTTTCATTTTACTTTTGTTTGGCATTTGAGTTGCTTTGAAAATTCCAATTTTATAAAGTATGCAAACTTCAAAAAATAAATGATGGCCGACGAATTGAGCGAGCGGTTTTACCTTTAAATATTTGTATCATGAAAGATTCTACATATATCACTGCAAGGAAAACTTGTAGCGGTGATGATTTTACTTTTCTTGGTCAGGGAGTTTATTTTTGTGGTCGCAAGACAGATTTTAATTTTCTTTAGAGTACTTAAATAAAAAAAAAATAAGATTTTACTTTTAAAGATTATTTTGGAGATCTTATTGCGTAAATAATAAGCTTGCCCGTTGCGATGAATAAGATCAGTCAAGGACATTATCACTTATCAATTTAAATCTTTGCTGGTCACTTTTCAATTAAAATATTTCGTACTCCCTTGGGTAATTCATGTTTGGAACAAAATATTTTTGAGTATAAAAATGAATTTCCAGACCTTCAGTAATCAAACTTTTCATAGTGATCCTTACAAGTTGTGCAAAAATGTATATTTCGACCAATATTTCGTTCAACCTATCTTCAAATACACTTCCACTCCTCTTTTAATACCTAAAATATTAAAAAAAAAAATACTCTGCCAAATAATCGCTGCAATTCCTATTTTTTTGAAACAAATAAAAACGCTAATAATTTGCATCTACCACAAATATAAACATAGAATAGTTATTTTAATATAAACCACGAAAATGCAACACAAATGAAAAATAAATATGAATGGAATAGGTCAATTTTGCAAAGTGCAGAGGAACAACGCGCAATCATAACATAACTGAAGAGGTATGCATATGAATATTCACGCATACATACATACATAGGTATGTATGTACGAACCTCAACAAGGAAAATAAGAATATGTACATAGATATAACAACTGTAACGGCAAATCCTGCCATGGTATGTTTTAGAAATCTACTAACGGCAAAATGTGCAGCTGCATATTTTGCTTCTCTTTCACATTTTTCCACTTCCAATGGAAAGCGAAAGCAAGCAAACGAAAAAAAACAGATATGCATGCAACGGGAAGATAGAACTGCCGCTAGATATTGTTGCAGAAGTGTACGCAACCAGCATGACGGCCATAAAAATAATAGAAAAGCCACAGGTTGTTGGGCGCCATGAAATATATATTTTTTTTTGTTAAGCTGAAGAAGAGTGTAGTTAAACAAGCGCAAGAAAGTCAACTATTTTTATACACACACACACACACACACACACAAACAGAGATGCTGTATCCAAAGCGACCACGCTTTTCCTTTCCCCTTCAGAGTGTTATAAAAATTATGACTGCCGGCTGTAACGCCACATTATCGCTATTTCCGCACAAGCGACAAGGGCGAGCATGCAGCGAAAAGTAAGCCCATATAGTTTTTTGTCAATCGACTAAATGCAAGGGAAATAAAGCCGAAAGATTGCGCCTCATATTTGTCGTCTAGCAATTTAGCGTAGCAATTCTTTTAAACCTTTGTTGAGCACTCTTTCGCCAATGGGTAGGAAACATTAAGCGCCGCTGCTAATGGCGGAAGTCGCGCTAAAAGTATCACTGCAAAGATGTATGTAGTTATTAAGTATAGCCTGCATTTGGCGTCATAGCTGGCGAATTCCAAATGCAACATCTCTTCAATGGAAGAAAAAAAGTTTCAAGTGGGCACTGTACAACCTTGCTGCATTACAGCAACCGACGGCCATGGCGTATACGCGACAAATGACGACACGTTTACGCACGCTCGAGTGAATTGCTTGGCATTCATTTAAGCCACAGATTGCTGGTGTGTATGTATGTACGTATGTATGCTGCGCTTTGTTGACAAGCGTCTGTGTTCGTTTTTCGTTTTTCATTGTTTAAGTTATTCTTTTCTCTTGTGACGTTCAGGTGTAAATGCGTTGCCGGGGACGACGCGGAAAGTGTGCAGAATTCTAGGTGAGTGTAGGTTTGCCATGAAAAGGAATTTATTGCTATTAATTGTTGCTCTTTTTGCTATGCATATTGCTGTGTGTGTGGCAAAGTTATTGGTAGCGGATTTTGCATGCTCAATGCTGTAATCGGATTTCGCTGTTGTACATATTTTATTCTATTGATCTTTCTTTTTATTCTTTCTTTTATTCACCAATGGGACTTTCTTGAGTGCTATAATTTTACAAACAGACACACGATGATTGCTGGCACTTGTTTTGGAAAAAAAGGAAAAAAGTGAATAAAATAAATGTAATTTCAGAGAAAAGTGGATTATTTTTTAAGACAAATGTCAATTTCGTTAATTCATTAATGTTTTTGTTGGTCTTTACTTTTGATATATACAGGAATTTGCTAACACTGCGCAGCACTGAAATGGAGCTTTGCGAATGGCCAAGTGCTTGGATAAAATGCTATTTCGAGACATCACTAAGGGAAATAAGTTTTCTTTTAAACTCTTTGATTAAATGCCGTAGAAATGAGAAATTTACAAAAAAGGGCATATGTACATTTGAGATCTCCCACATTTTTACTATACTCTTGCTAGACTTATATTATTTTCTTAAAAATATATCGATAAAAAATAATTTCAATAATCGATAAAAAAAATATCAAAAATTATTTTGGCAAACTTCAACTCTTTCAAATTCACTTGCAGGTTGTATTTTTAGGATATGCCTTTAGGTAAGTAAATATGCTTCGATATTTACATACATACAATATATTTATTGTTTGTATGCATTTCATTTATTAGTCAGTGCTTGTTGTTGAGCGTGGCATTTATTAAAAGCCTTTATCGAGGATAAATAAAGCAAGCAAAAAAAAAAGCAAATGCATAAATGAATGCATGTACACATACACATAAATGTACTATAGGGTGGTCCAAAAATGCTTGTAAGAAAAGTAAAGTCGGAGTTTTATGCTACTCTCACCCGCTAGGATTGTTCTATTTTATCCTTGAGAAGCAATATTTTTCAGTCGCAAACTCTGTTTCTCTTCAGAAGGCATCAAAAATAATGCAAAATTGTTTATTTAAAAATTGTTTAATATTAAAGATTTTTTATGGGTTCCCCATTGCCATTTTGGGGATTTTGAGGGACCCATCAAAAGTAGTCAGCATAAAAAATGGTTAAATAAACAATTGGGTATTATTCATTGAAGTTTGCTGAAGGAAAGCAAGAGTTTGCCGGTTGAAAAAATTAGATCTCTATTTAGATTCTATTTCATTTCTACTAAAAATTGGTTTTCCCTCAATATAAAATACATGGGAAACTTTGGGCGCGGCCCAATTTTATTTCTTAATTTCAAGAAAAACAGTGGTATTTTTTGTTCAGTATAGAACAATTCGAAAGGGTATGAGCATTCAGATTTCGAATTTTCTTTCTTTGGATCAACCTAATGTACACACATTCATCATTCTACCGTAACCATCATTTAATGTTTTTAATATTCAACCACTCCACGTGGCGAATATGTAGGATTTTGTAATGCAATAAATTATTATTTTTATTGGTTTATAGTAACTGATTTTATGGCCATTGTTTCAGTTGGTAAATAGAAACAATGATAGCGGGCGAGCATGACGAGCATGAGCGGAATCGGCAGCGTGTGCTGGCAAATGTTGACCAAAGCCTGTCGGAGCATGAGCAAAATATTGTTTTTATTCATGAAGTTTTTTTTTGGAAATGAAGTTAGTAAAAATCAAGTAAGTACTATAAAATTGACGAATTTTACGCTAAGAGTTATCCAAAAGAGTGAATAGATCATAAGGTAGTGGGATTCTTCTTCGCAATGGCGAGATTTCAGTCTTTCTTTCGCAATGTTGAAAAAATTGGTTTGAACTTTCTTTGAATTTCTGTGAAGCTTAAAAAATTTTTGTTGGTTACTTCCAGATTCGAAATCAAACCATTTTGTTGCTCTGAAGAATCTGATTACTACTAACTAAACCTCTAGAATACCCAGCATTTTTTCATTTATGTATATAAAAATTATCCTTCACATACATACCTGAAATGAAAGATAACAACTTCTCACACTCCTTATTTGATCCTTTAACTTATTACAAGCAGACTGCTGCCCATTTTACGGTTCATAATTAAATAACGAGCGTGCGCTGCATACAAAGGTTAATTTTTATTTCAGATTCAAATTAATTATTTACGAGCGTATTATGTACGACCGTACGAAGTGCAAACGTTTGCACTTGAATCATCATGGAGGCGAAATTAAGTGCCGAGCTTTAAAAATCCCTGACAGTGAAAGAGGAATGAAAAGATTTATAGGCGCGGAAAAAAGAAAAACGTTAAAAAGTAGGAAAAATTGTGGTGAAACTGGCTAAAATTCATTAAAATTCGTATAAAGGCGAAAGGTTTAAATATGAAAAATTAAGCTTTTAAGCCATCCAATCAACTCATTCCCATTCGTAACACAAAATACATTTTTCTTCTTTAATGAGTGAACGAGTATGCATGAGTTGCCAGCAACATGAAAGGGCAACAATTTTTGAATGGTATCACTTACGCGATTTTTTTTTGTTATCGAGAAGTTACGTTGAGTCAACCACTTTCCTTTATGCCTTCTTAAACAATATTATTATTTTTTTTTTGTAACTATAGTATTTTAACTGAACATTGGCGATATCCTTATTTGCATAAATAATGTATTTGTCATCAGCATCATTTACTCCTTTTGAATTGGTTTTCCTGTTAAGGATTTATTTGTTTGTAACACGTATACACGTACCAGTATCAATAACGTTTCACATTCAGCCGCCACTCTCTCTTAAAAATGACGAATTGTGGCATGGAGACTTGTAATGTTCCATGGTTACATATCTATGTACCTACGTACATATGCATATCCCTGTATGTATATATTTATGTAACAATATTAGCATAACAACGCATCAATCATATTTAGCTCCAACCAAATGTGTGGTCTTTTCTAAAATTGTTTTGTATTAACTCCAAATTCTAAACATGCGGCTCCCAGAGCTGTCTTACTATTTGTCTTTCACAGCCAGCAGAGCATAGCTAAAGTTGTAGCGGTAAAATGAAAAAGCAAGAAAATGTTATGTTAAAAAAATAAAACTTCACTTTTCTAGTACCTCCCTAAGGGCTTTTTATTAATATCACTGGTCTACAAGGGTTTTGCGAATAAGACGGGACCTGG
>NW_016176404.1:0-9248 GCF_001687245.7 Rhagoletis zephyria
ATACATCACTGTACAATATGTCGAAAGTGCCATATGAAAAGTTAGAGAGCCAATACTCGGTATAGCAGCAGTATTGCCAACTCGTGGGATTTCGCCTATAATTTTGGATTTTCGCACCATAAAAGGGCGCGTGGGATTTTGCGTCTCATTATTGGATTTTTAGCTAAATACAATTTTGTGGTTCTATTGTTTTTTTTTTTTTTGTTTGCTGTTAATTCCAACGTGACGGGTGGGATATTTAAACTTGTTTTTCCTCAAAGTAATTTCTTTTTAACCCTTAATTCAGTATTTCAAACTGTTAACATTTGAATTCAAATATCAGTTTAACACAAATAAATAAATAATAAAGTAGAAAACTTAGTTATATGATTTCCACAGAAAATTTTCATTTTCCCAAAGAGTAACGGCTGAGACAACGACAACACCCGCCTCTCTGAATGGATGGATTCGTTTCTCATTTTAGACAAACTTTATATCAAAATATTTCTTGCATAGCGGCTTTCTCGAATGTAGTCATTACACTAAATTTGTCGGGGTTATAAAACTGCATACCCAGAAATGTTTTGAAGATTTACACCCAAATTCATAAAAAAAGAACATTTTAACTACTTTATAAATCGAAGATTCGTATGAATATGTCACTCTGTAAGGCTCTTTAAACCTATTCTATTTCTTATGAATAACGCCATTAGATTAAAAAATACTGAAATTTTTACGAAAATTTTTTGAGTTTTCCTAAATTTTGTATAAAGTGTGAATCTGTGATATGATTTCGGTTAAACCTCGGACGGTATTTTTATAGAAAAATACCAAAAAAATATAAAAATATCGATAAACCTTACGAATATTTAAGAAAATCAACACGTGGTCATTTATTCGAGTCACTGTATCTAGTCTTTATATATATTTTTCTTAAATACTTTTAATATTTAATTGGGATTTTCGAATTTAAAAATGGGATAAACAGGGCGTTTTTCAAAGGAGAATGGGATTTTCGTACCTTTGGAGTTGGCAACACTGTATAGCAGACGCTGTGAGCAGTGCATCTCAAGAAGAGCTGAACTTTATTTTTTCCACCTAAATTATCCACAAGTATTCGTTATGGGGAGAACGACATAACGGTATATGGTTCTCAATAGATAGCGAACCTGATACATTACTTCTTACTGTGAGTTCTACTTTAGGATTCGTGTACGATTTCCAACTAGGGAAGAAAGAGACGCTGACCAACGTCGTTCTCTGCTGGTTTTCTGTACTTAGTGATATTAAACCAAACGAAATAGCTAATTTTATAGCTAGACCCAGTTCGAATATGCAGCTAAGCTAGGCGGATAACTCTCCAAGCCACCGAATTGTGATCTGCTGAGGGAAATTAACGAGTACAACACTGCAGCAGCAAATGACTGAGATACCTTTGAAGACTAAAGGTTTTTTGTGGCTATTTCCCAAACAAGGAGACTCAAACTCTTGGGAAATCGCTTTTTCAACAGCTTGGCCGGAACCTTCGTACCTCCCCAAATTCAACCGAAATACCAAACGGTTTACTACACGATATATCTTTTGAAATTCAACGAGTTTGCGCTTTGTGTTGCCTGATTTAAAATCCGCTGTTTTTCTCATTTCGTGTAAACTTTACTGTGGCAATTATATTTCTACTGAACAAGAGTATACTATTGGCGCCTTTTTTCGCTGCGTGCTGGGTTCGTAAGCAGAATCTTAGCGCCCAGTTGCCGCTACTTCAGTTTTCTGTCCCACTAGTTCGAGGCTGTGCATTTCCAGCCGGTATTGGGTTCTTAGCTTTTGCTGGCTTAGTTTTCTTCGGACTGTGGTTATATCGTTTGAGTATCCCTGGCGTCTGACATCTCTGGGAGTAGTACGTTGTTCTTACTTGCTTTCCAGTGACCTAGGCCGAGGATTGAGCCTTGTGCTAAGCGTAGTCGCATTGTATGTATGTATCATCCCCGAAAGCTCACCTTCCTTGACTTGAGAAACAACATGTACTGACCGAAACGAGTTGTTAATTTTTCCGAGAACAGGAAATAGCCCTCTAACATGCGTTGTATACCCTCTAGCCATACATTTGTAAATATGAAACTCAGTTAGGATCATTGAAAAACCTACTAATTCAATATTTTGACTTCCACGTCTCGCCTTCAGTCTATTTTAATACAAATTGCTGCCCAATGATAAATTAACTAGGATTTATTTAGACTGGCATTAATCCGTTCGTAACAAGTTTTCGTATAATTTTTCCACGACAAATATCTGTAGATGGAACAGAGTTATCTTTATATAAATGTATGTATGTTTTTTAAGACAAATACATATGTACATACTAGTACATACGAGTGTATATATTTATTGACCTGTCTGTATTAACTGTACCTTTCCATTTATCGCTTCCAAAATATCTCCTTAAACAGCTAAACCAAGTTTTATAAATTCACTCACGTATTTTTCTACTCTTAAATCTTTCAGGTAAGAACTGCTACGAGCAACAATAAAAGATAATTTCAATGCGGTAAGATTTCCTTATGAACACCACTTGTCATTTATTTGGATTAGTCATCAGAGAACATACATATGTATGTAAAAAAAAAATACAAAGAAAAATAGTTCATACATACATTTGTACATATGTATATGTATGTAGAAAAGTTAGTAGGCAAATAAAGTGCGGTCAAGCACGATTTTTGATCGGCTTACAAATTTCGAATTCAACACATATCTATGCATGCATAAAAAATAAATATTCATACCTAATCGTAATTGCCTACCGGCACCGTACATGCTTATGAATTTTGCACAACAAGAATTTGCCATTATCTGAAACAAGGTGTGTCACCACGCAATTCCTTTTAAAGCCGCTGACGTTAACACGGAAAATCTTTACTATGAATTCGAGCATACATATGTATGTATGTATACATATGTATACGTGCTAGGTTGAGTAAGACCATACGTATTTGTATAAAAAATTGCTCACAGTTCAGTAGAGCTGCCAATTCATTTACAAGTGACCGATGACGGATAGTCATTGACGTTGCCAAGATAATTCCATTGCAATGCGATAAAATATGTAGTTTGAATACTTGCCAATACAAAATGCATTAAGATGCACATAGAGTGGCGCACATATTTATGAATGAAGTAATTACAGTTGTAATACATTTTTCTTCTCTTAGCTATACCCGTACATGCTACATACATATATGTGTTAGGGTTTGATTTTCTAAAAACCCCGGGATTTTCGGGATTTGTAATTTACAATGGTGGCAATAATAGAAATGCAGCAATTTTCTCTCTGACGTCAGGATTTTTCAAAGGACATTGAAAATTGAATAATATGTGTAGTTCAGAAAATGGTTTAAAAAATTTAGTGCAATGTACTTAGGAAAACAGTATGGGTATCAAATTAAGGTGAAAATTCGGTAGAGAAAGAATAGATTAAATTTTTTGGTTCATAAGGTATTGGAAATATCCTTAAAAATTGTATCCTTTATATCCATGAAATTTTGCAATATTTATTTCGAAAAAAATATATATGTTAAGGACTAATATAAACTCGACAACCTCCTAGAATGTAGTCCTTCTAACTTTATTAGCTCAAAAAAAAACACTGAATTTTTTAAATAATTTTTAGAATTTATGATATCTTTGAAATTATAAAGTTCTAATAAAAAAAATCGAAAACTAAAACGCAGTTTTACAGTTTGGCTCATAAAGTTGTGAGTATGTTGATTGCTTGTTGTGTTTTGATATTTTTTTCTTTCAACCTGTTTCAATCTTTTTACTCAGAATTTTTAGAAAAATCCTGGGTACGCAATTTTATAAGTGTAGCCCATTAAATTACAGGAGGATAAAACGTAAGTTTCAAGTGACTAAAAGTAACGTTGATTTTTTACTTTTTTTTTTTGCCGGCGGTGTCACGCATTTTCTTCCATACAAAGTATGTTCGACAATTTGTTTATATGGAAGAAAATGCCCATCATCATTTAAAAAATTCCCAAAAATCAACGGTATTTTGTAACTACATGAAACTTGCATTTAATGGGCTATAAAACTGCGTACCTCAAATTTTTCTGAAAATGCTGAGTAAAAAGTTTGAAATTTCTGAATGTTTTTTTTTGCATTTTGATTGTATGAACGAAGTTCGAAAATCCCGGGATCGCGAAAATCGAAAAAATTAACATCCCTAATACTATGTATATATGTATGTAGCTCACACAACATATGTACATGCGCCCATATTTTCCTCAGCTCATTTTATATACGCTCACTTTCCGTTCAACCGCTATCTACCAAAGTAAGTAAGTACATATACACATACATACATATGTGCATACTTGCATGAACAGTTAGTTTAAGGAAACTTGCCAACTGACATAACAACTTCAAAGCAACAGGCAGTGCAAGTAAAAGCAAAACGCTATAGTTGTAAGTCGTTAGACCATTACCGCTTGCTTAGCCGTTTATACCGTATAAGTTCAATTTTGCAAAGACCGCTTTCACTGGTTGCGAATGCAAGTGAAGCGCACGAAAAAATGCGTGCGGGAATATTGTTGATGTGTAGCAAGCTATCGAGAACCGGTAATCGGGAAGGAGAATGAGGATGTCAGCATAAAACTAAATAAAATTAAACTAACAAATCGTTATAAAACTTAACACAAATCCACGTTACCACGGGTTTCGGACTATACATATATACATTAGGGCGGGTTTTTTTTTGTTTTTTTTTTACTATGCGCGTATAGCTCAGGAGGATTCTACCTGTAGTTCTAAGCAAATATGCCGAAGAAAATCCATTTGTAGTTTGCCAAATTGCGAAAATATGTTTTGAAGAAGATGTGAAAATTTACACTGTTGCGCTCTCTAGTGAAACTTTTGAGAAAAAGATAAGTGCAGATAAGGGTGCCTCATACCTATAAACCCCCTATAGCTTGTTTTTATACAAAATTCAAGCACTTCCTTACGACACTACAGCAAAATGCTAAGAAACCTATTTTCGTAATTTGGCAAACTCCAAATTGATTTTAGACCTCAGGTTTCTTAGACAACTGCGCTTAGAATTAGATGCAGAATCCTTTTGTGCTATACGAGCTTAGTCGAAAAAAAATTCCCATACAAGTTTACCCGCCCTAATGCACTTACAACAATATATCATCACAAATGAAATGAAACAAAAATGAAGTGTGATTGATTGTGTATTTTTCTCATCTTAAATACTGATTACGATCTTCCATAGATAGCAAAAGGATTTTTATTCTATCTGTGAGGAAAATGGAGTTTACGTACTTTTGGTGATACCTTAAGTGCTTTTAAGGCCTTGGCCTATCCTCAAAGCCTTTAGATTATGTCGGTTGAGTTTTTCTACGAATTCCGGAATAAACCGAATAACCTAAAAACATAAATCTGAACGTTTTTCTAGATTAGGACTAGGAGGTAAAACTCATGTTGTCTCAGAAGTTTCAGATCGATAGTGTTTCTCCATGAGTAGACGAGGTAGCAGCTCACCGGTACTGGTAAATTTACTCTACCGTTTAGAAAATATGTTTTTAAACAACAAAAATTGCCAAAAATCAACGCTAAAATTCAGCAACTTTAAACTTGCACTTTATTATACCAAAATAGAATGAGCTACAAAACTGCATAATAAAATATTTCTAAGAAGTCGAATTAAAAATAAATAAACTATACTTTTGTTAAAAAAGTAATAACCTAAATAGTCAAATGTTATCAATATGTGAGTGTGATAAAGTTATGATAAGAACTATGTATATAATATCAATATGCATATTTTGGTAATTATATTTAATTGCATAAACTTTTTGTTCATAAAATTAAATAAAATTTACGAAATCAATCGCAAATAGTTATACATTTTTCCAAAATCTTGAAATAAATTGACATAATATTGTATGCTATTTCATAATACCACTACCTTCGATGGATTTAACCAAATATGATTACTTTCCTTATTTAAATATCGGAGTTAATCACCACAGCACTACCATACAAAATAACTGTGCGTAGGAGGGAGCCTTTATTGCAAATACAGATTTGAAAGTATTATAACAAATGCGAAAACCATGTTAAATCGGTTGCTTGCACGTATGTAGGTTGCAATACATAAACAATTCAAATACACACATACACATGTACATATGTATAAAAACTTCAAAACAAAAGAACTATATATATTTTTACATAGCTTTAAGACATGATTTCTTTTGCCACAGCAAGATTGATTGGCGGCATTTTTTTTACATCATACATATTTAGATACGTATTGTATTTATGAAGCATTTTTTTTTGTATGAACGCGGTAATGAATTCATTGATATCTGCGCAAGCTGTGATTGGCATGTATGTATGTCTGTACATATTTAGTAGCACACATTTGATGACACGCCTTGCAAATAGCTGCATGCATAAGTAAATTACTGTATTTAGTATCGGTCTCCGCGATATGATATGTAAAAGCTCATCGATAGGTTTGATGGCAGAGTAGATCTATATGTAAAAATTTATGTGTATGTAAATATATACACACATAAATAATAATATATATAGGCGCATACTTTAAAGTAGGACTGACCAAAGAAGTGCTAACAACTTAATTGGCAACTCACGCAATAGTTGTAAACTTGTTACGTTCGGACGCTGCTGTGCTCTTCATTTCACGGCGCAAAACACGCAATCGTAGGGGTAAATTTCAGACAAATGTAAATACATACATACATATATACTTATTATAGATCAGCAGGTGTAATAGACCTGATTGATTGTGAGTCAGAAATTATATATATATACATATAACTTGCATCTACTACATACGTATGGGATTATGTATGTATGAGATTATACGAAAGCCAATGTATTCGTTAATTAGTTCGAATGAGTTTCTGCGCGGATGTGTGCTAACTAAGGGCCAGTTTCACAATGCGTAGTTAACTCGGAATCGGGAGTTAACTACAGATTTTTGTACTGAAAATCTCTAGTTAACTATCGATTCGGAGTTAACTACGCACTGTGAAATTGGCCCTAAGTCATTAGAATCATTTTTGTCTTACAGCAGTGCCAGTATACGCGCAAAATATACGCGCACACTTAGCGCACATAGCCTCGCGAGGCTACTAGCTGCCCGGCACTGTCTTAAAGTAACATTTTTCTATTATGCGTATGTAGCTAATGATTAGATATCTCTTGGTTAGTGCTGTTATAAGCGGCCAAATAGCATGAAATGTAAACATGTCACCCTCAATGGCCAAAAGGTGCATTGACCCTTTCACTCAAAATTAATCCTGAAAAAACAGAAGTATTCGTAACTTTGGCTCAAATAATACCCACATACATATAAATCAAATGTGATTGTGTAATAGGGTGGTCCTTTAAAATATCAACGTCTAAATTTTTTATGGGGCAACCATAACTTTTGTTCCACGAAAAGTTTCAAAATTAAAAAGAATTATGGGTCGCTACCAGGCATTGAAACAAAAATTTTGATTTAAAAAATTCGACAAAAGACACCTTATTTATATAAATTCATAATTTTTGTCGAATTTTTGCGATACAAAAAAAATAAAATTTTTCAAACCCTGGTATCGACCCCCAAAACTTCTCTTTAAATTTTGAAATTTACGTGAATGTCTTTTTTTTTGTACGTAGAACAAAGTTTAGGGGCGCCTTATGGAGTTGATATTTTAGGGACCACCCTAATGTGCATGTATATAATTCTATGCGTGTAGAATGAATGGTGGAAGCAAAGAAAGAAAGTAGTTTGCAAAACAGAATTTGAAAGCCGAAAACAAAAGACCGATGTACGAAATTCTGTTTATTCCTTAAGGTGTCTCTTTTTATAAATGAAAAGAAAAATGTTATTTTATTTGAACAAAAGATCAGAGGCATATTTGGGGCAAAGTTTTGGTTGTGTTGGAAAGGCTATTAGATCATAAGCATTCAAATCGCATTGATTTTAGAACAAAAGCTGTCCTAAATTCCTGACGAAATTAAAATTGTGTACATACATATGTACGAGTATTAAATAGTTGGGTTCATTTAAAAAGTGCGTATAATTTTTATATATGTACATAAATAAATTAAGGGGATTCTATATTATCTAAGGAATCTCTATAAAATTGCCTGGAATTGATTAAAATTTAGTAGGCTGAGATGCCTTGGGCCCTGACTTGTAAGCCTGGTATACGAGTAAATTTTTTGCGAATAACAAATTATCAGCTGTGTCTATTAAATAAAATGTTTAATTAGAAGACATACAAAGAACTTAAAAAAATGTGCCTTATCGACTATACTGAAAATCGAAGCCATTATTATGAAAAACCTAGATGGAAGAGGCAGCTACCAAGAAAACTCCAAAGCGGTGCGCAGCAAATAAGGCAAAACCTCGATCTTCTTCTTCTTCTTCCTACATAGTACATACGTATCTACGCAATTTAGGCCGAGTCAAAAAGGCGCAACAATAATTTTCTTTTAAGCCATCTGTCGCCAATCGGAAATGTCAAATGAAGCTCAATACTTTACCAACCGGAATTTTCATGGATTATCAAGCAAAGAATAGCAGTTGACGGCTAATTGATTATTTCTATTTAAATAGATCTTCAAATTGTTTTATTTTTAGCGCTACGGACTACGTCAATTAAATCTTTTTCACAGTCCATTGCCCGGCATAACGAAAAGTTCTTGATATATTTTGAGCAAAATATTGCTAATAATATCTAAAAACTAAACTTCATAATTTAGTGGCACGTCTGATGTATTTTTAATTGGCGCGTTGTTATATGTACATTAGGTCGCATTACTATTTTACCAGCGGAATTATAAAATCTACTATTTTTTAAGACGTCTGAAAGAATATTTCGGAGGAACCACTGAAAATACCTCCATAAAAATAAAATTTAAGTTTAATGCCAGAAAACCAGAAAAAATCGACATACCTTGAAGCATGGAAAGGGGTCATTTGACTCAACTAAAATTAATTTTAGTAACAAAAACCCTAATACTGAATTTCCACTGGACATTAAATGACAAACTTTTTAATGACAATGTTGGGCATTAAAAAAAGCCAAGCCATTACATTCACAAAAATAGTCGTTATGTCTGTTTCCACGTGGCATTTTTTAAATGGCATACATTTTTTGTCATTTTAATGCCTAGCGGAAATTCGACATAACATTTGAAATTAACCCTCCGATGAGTGACAGTGCCGATGACGTCAGATTCGTGAGAAG
>NW_016176405.1:0-9247 GCF_001687245.7 Rhagoletis zephyria
CCTCTTTCCGATTCCTTTTCTCATTTTCATCACTTTTCCCTCCTTACCCTTGCAGAAAGTTGCAATGAAATTGAAATGCAAGGAATTGGAAAAACGTTATAGCGATTTCACTTTATTTTGATGTTGCGTTGAGCTGCAACTGGACTTGGCTGTGTGCTCTTTGTTAAGTGTGTATCTATGTTCGAACATATATACAAATGTATATGTATGTATATGCATTCTGAATCAGCGACTTACTGACTGAAGTTAATATTCTGCGGGAGCTTAAAATCATTGCTTTCACAAGTTACGTATACGCAGTGGAGGTATATGACTCAATGTCGCATACAATTCAAATAAATAAAATAATACCGATTATAAATTTTCAGGTTCTCTGTAAAATGACTCTCCAAACATGTTGTTTTGCATATATTCGCTTTGATTAGTTTAAAAAAATATAAATATCTAAATTCAGAAACTTTTCATTCATAACTCTAACCCGAATATAACCGATATCTACAAAATCTTTGTTTGATGGCTTACTACCACTTCGCAAGGCCCCTGATCCAAACCACATTTAAACTATGAAAAGTTATTTTCTAACAGCGATCAACACTCAGCAGACAATGGCAAATCTGCGAGTGTATCTTTGTCATGAAAAAGCTTCTTATAAAATCCATTATTTTTGGTCGAAAATGGTGGCACACTTATCCTAGACAATGTATTATTTTCAGTTTTGCATACAGAGCAAGATTCCATTGCGAAATTGTTTTCAAATAAAAACTTACAAAAAGATATACTAACAAAAGTCAAAATGACAACTCGTACTCAGATGTAGATATGTATATCCAAGGTTGCGTACGTAACGCATATGACCCGTAGCACCACACAGCCAGCTCACACGTTTACTCGAATGTCTTCACTTACAAGTAATATTATTTAAAAGTAATTAAATTTTTGTTTGGAATATTTTTCTACAGTATTCTTTACGAATTAATTTTTTCATGTATGTACATAACACTTTCAAAATGAATCCCGACTATGTCAATAAAAATTGTAAAATTAGAATTTTTGTTTCGCAGATCATAGTCATCTTATAATCAACCCAGTGGGAATGTATAGTAATCGAAAAAATAATCAGTAAAACAATCCTTTTCACATTCGAAAATGCATTTTTTTCCCCAGGGCGATGTCCTAAGAAAAGTGGGGCATTCAATTTTGCATTACCTTGTATCGAGAGATGAATGCGTGTTAATATGAAATTTTAGGAACTTTTTAAATACATTAGAATGCCGATTATTTAGTTAGCAGTAATATAATCGAGAACTCATAAGAAATGCATTATATTATTTATCACGCATGTAATGCATTACTACTCTTCCGACTGGGAATGTATTGTACCTCTAGTTTTATTACTCTAGATTGGTCCGTTTTGGCAAGAAGAACCTTTTTTGCTATTTACATAGTGTTGACATTTGAAGTGTTTTAAACTTTTGAAATACAAAAATTGTTAAATTTTAAAATTACAAAATAGCTGGGACAGATATTCTGCATGCTGTATTTTTTTTTTATTTCATGGCACACTTCTGAAACTTTACAGCTATGCTGTATTTGATTACCTCTAATATGAACACTATATGACATTTAAAAATTAGTAATTTCGGTACGTTTTGGTCAAAATAAATGTTTTAAGGGTAGAGTTCTTACAATACTTGATTAAGTTTTTATTGCAATTGTTTCTGAAACTCCGTTGATTGATTGAAATAAATGCAAGAAGAATGCTTTAGCTAGGGAGATTTGCGCATAACATCAGCTGAAATGCAAAAAGACGTAACAACATCGTAAATGAAATGGAAAAAATCGTGACTAATATTTAATTATTTTTTTTTTGCATAAAATGATGTGGGGAGTTGTAATTCTTTATGACTTTTTGCATTTCAGGTGACGATATAATGTTTTTATATGGGAAATGGGATGGTTTATGACCAGGCATGGGCAGAGAACGAGCACACGCTCAAAGAGCGTAAGCATCACGTGTACGTATACAAGCAAGAGCGTAACGATGAGAACGCGGCACTACACATTCTCACTTTTAGCGATCGCTTGTTTGTGGTAGTGCCCACCTCTGTTTATGACTAACAGAGCAATTCTGACAGCTATCTTTCAATTCATCATAGTCTTTAGAAATACATAAGACTTTTATAAGACAGTTGCTAATTCTAATTGACAAAACTGCTATTATTAGAGCAATAGAAGCCAAATCAACAATATGTAGAACTTTTGTCTGTCTCTCTATCTGTCTGTCTGTATGTTTGTACGCGCATAACTTGAAAACTCAAGCATATAATTGAATGCAGTTTTCCCCGATGTATTTATAGATGTCTAACTTAAGATATAAAAATAAGTTTTAGAAAATTGATACGATAAAGCAAATATTACAATATGACTGTCAAAAGAAAGAGATTTATAAGACTTACAGCCGAAAATATTTTTTTTGGAGGCTGCCACATGTTTGAAGCTTTTATTTTTATGTAATTGATAAGATAAATTGAATATTGCAATATGGTCATCAAACTGTAGCGGTCGCAAATACTTTTGCGGAGGGTTGATGTTTAAAAAATTGTATTCAATTAAATTCATAAAATAAATTAAATATTACAATACGGGTACCAAATATCACAAACATACTTTTAAGGTGCAGTGAAGCACGCCGGGTACTTGCTAGTTATTAATATTTTGTTTATTTTGTAAAAAGTTTTATTTCCCTTAATGTGCTGCCACTATGTATTTATTGCCTTTAGATGTACTTAATTTCATTGCTATTGCGCCATATGGACAGTTAACTAATTGTGCAAGCGAAAACTGTGTTAATATATCAAAATAATTATACCTATTTGTGTTGGCAGTAGTGAGAAAGAAAACTGTACTTACAGCAAAGGGCCAACTATTAACGCCGTCACTTGTTTCATTTGACTTTTATTGCCAGTAATTAGATGTTTTAGGTGAATATGACTACATATGATTTTAAGTGTTCTTATAAATTAGGCCATTTCAAGAAATAATAAAACTTCCCGCGTACGCATAATGTTGGTTTGGCTGCCCGAAATGTATGTTAGTACTTTATGTATATATGTACAAGAACTTTATATGAAAACAGTACCCAATAAACATTTTGGCGAACGTTCGAAAATGACCTTCGATATCCAATATGAATATCGAACTGAGAACCAACTCATAACCAACCTTAGTTTTCCAACGTTCATAGTATATTGGAAAAACACTCGAGATGGGTTTGAAAAAAAAAAATGGAAAACGTAGTAACAAGAAAGTGAAATCTAGCTCATTCTCAAAGGGAAGTATAAGAAAATCTCTCACTCTCTTTAAAATTTCGATTAGATAATGGGCTGGGTTTCGAATTCATAACGAAGGAAAAATACATTGGTAGTAAATCACAGAATAAATTACAACAAACAAATCATTTTGACATAATGCAAGCCTTAATCGTTGCGACCGTTGGTTCAGATCGATTCTCAATCAAGATGGACATTTTGCTTACAAACATTGCAATTTTGTGAGCAGTCTCATTGCAAAATCTCATTTTTACAATTTAATAATTTCGGCATATGTACATTTATAAAATTCAACGGATACACGTATATATTTCGGCTGAGTTATCCATTTTGGGATATTTAGTGAACAAAATAAACGCAAAATAGAATGAGTTTGTAAAAACATGGCCATTAATATAGGGAATTACATCAGATGACTAAACAGTTTAAGCTAAAAAAGTTTACATAAAAATATTTGAAAAAAAAAAAAATTGTACGGAATCATGATAATGAAATCTTTGATGCTGCTTTTGAACTTTTTTCAAAGACTGGTTTAAGAAAAACTTGAATAACTCAGCCAAAACCTTACCAATTTAGACTTATGAGGTATTATTGGTAAGTTATTTTCTCGCCCTTTTAAATTCTTTGCGAATAAGTTCATTCGAGGGATGAGAGAGGAAGATAAAATAAACGAATGTCATTGCATGTTTTTATAAAGAAAAAATTGGACGTGAATGAGCTTTTTTGCAAAGAAATAAAAAGGGTGATAAAACTCCTTTTCACTGATACCTCGAAAGTCTCTAGTTATTCAAGATTTTCTTACACAAATCTTTGAAAACAGTTAAAAAAAAACCAGCATAAAAAATCGCATTATTATGATTCCGTTTTTAAGCTTAAACTGATGGGATTTTTTCCACAAAAATCTTTTAAGAAACTATTTTTATTCATAAAGAACTCCATTTTTAGCGGTATTTTCAAATCGGTCCAGCTCACGTAAATTTTAATATTTCTCCGAACTATTTTAGTAGGTCTTAAAAGATACTAGGTTTTGTAGTCCCGCCGGAAAAACTACAACTTTTTTGATGATGTCGTCTAATGTACATACATATTATGTCTGTAAAGCAAACTTGTTATGTTCATCAGTAGTTGTTGTTGTTTATTTGATTGCTAGCAAAAACCATGAATTGTATAACTAGCAAAATAAAAATAGCCGCGAGTAGCAATGGAACAAATTTGTGTACCCCCCTTCCGCAGGGTATAAAAACTAAACGGAAATAAATGTAGTGCATTCATACATGCATACATATGTACTAGAGATGTTTCGAATGTCATATGTTTCACATTCGCGAATGCGAATACGAATGCGAATGTTAGGAGTAACATTAAAAAGCTATAATCAACTTAAGTCATCGTTTTTATTACTCACAAATTTTGTAAATTATTAGAACATTGAACGAGTGCTTAACCTATACAGTGTTTTAATTTAATTTTGTTGCCTTTTCTCCCATGAGGCGATTTCTTAGAGGCTCGTACTGAACAATTGCTCACTTGGAACGCTGGCGGGGCGGAGCGCTCAAATATTTGCGGGTCAGATCTGTCAATTTATCATATTTTAGTTTAGTTTTTCACCAATCGAGAGGATTTTCACCGAGATGAGCTCGTTTTTCTCTAAGATAACCCTTCAATTGAGCTTTAATATTACATTTCTTAATGTCTCCAAATTCTACATCCGAGCCTTCGCTCTCGCTGAAGGAAGCTAAAACTATTTCTAGGTTGCTTATGAGATTTTTAGCAAAACTTGTTGAAGGCACATCAAAGTTGCTTGATATACTGCTTAACCATTTAGCGCCCAAAGCTAAAACCCGGTTATTGTCCGCACCCTGGTTAGACAGACTTAGAGCCATTTCAACATTCAAATTAGGGTGGACTCTCTGCTCATGTACATATTCGCCTTCGCAAAACATTCGTATCATTTGATGAGAATGCGAATGTGTAAAATGATGCGAACCATACGCATAACGAATGCGAATGCAAATATTAGCAACATCCCTGATATGTGCATATGTATGTATGTATTGGGGTTAGGAGCTCTATCCGGATTTTTTGAATATCCGGATAATCTGGATATACGAATATCTGATTAATATGATATTAACCGGATATCCGGACAACAAAATTAACGGAGCACCCTGAAATTGTGCAAATGGAAACTGTGCATACGAAATAATGCATATGAAAAAACCGAAATAAAGCATACGAAAAACCCCGAAATAATGCATATATGCACAGTTTCGGTTGAAAACCGCATTAATGCATATTAGAACAAGTAAGAAAGTCTAAGTTCGGGCGGACCCGAACATTAAATATCCGGCGCAGGTATTACATATATGCTTTTTCACCTTTCTGAAAGCTACCGCTACATGGTAAGCCGGGGAGTATCAATTTTGAGTAAATTAGCGTCCTTAATTTTCGAAATATTGAAATTTCAAGCATTTCTGAAATTTACCGTTAAATGAAAAGCGGCCGTTATTTAAGTCCGATTTCAATAATTTTCAACATTTTGCTTTTATGTGGCAAGCACAATAAAAATACCGAGATTGGTACAAATTGGTAGAACGGTTACCGACATACATATATGTGATCATAAGTGGGCGGTGCAACGCCCATTTTCCAAAATTTTATCATAAACGTATTTCTTGGTAAAGCGTTGTTGCAAGCATCAATTTTGAATAAATTAGCTTCAATATTTACTGATATATCGAAGATTCTCTATTTCTCTAAATTACCCTTATATGGGATGTGGGCGTGGTTATTGTCCGATTTTAAAAATATTTGGCCATTTGGTAATTTGTACCAAGGCCAATAACTGTGCCTGTGTGGAAGAAATTGGTGCAGCGGTTTTAAGATATACACATGTAACCATAAGTGGGCGTGGCTACGCCCATTTTCCAAAAATTTATAATATTCTTCCTTTTCGTCTGGTAGTTATTGTAAAAATCAATTTTGAGTGAATAATATCCAGTAGTCACTAAAATATCGCAGTTTTCGTATTTCTGGAAATTACCGTTATATGGGAAGTGGGCGTGGTTACAGTCCGATTTCGCCCATTTTCAATACCAACCTATCTTGGATTAGCGGAAACCTACGTACCAAATTTCGTTGAGATATATAAATTTTCGCTCGAGTTATCGTGTACACGGACAGACAGACATGGCTTAATTGATTTCTCTTTTCATTCTGATCATTTAAGTATACATTTGTCTTTATCTATCTCGATTCGTTTTGGCTGTTACAAATAACCGTTATGTGAACAAAATTAATATACCCTTGTGCACAAGTACGCTCTGGTATAAAAACCGACATTATGCATATGCACTCTTTCGTTTGAAAACCGAAATAATGCATATGACAAAAACCGAAATAGTGCATACATGAAAACGAACTTCTTTCTGAGTAGGCGGCATTCGGCCGCGCTTAGGGATTATAATCCTTACTAAGTAGAACTCTCCTTTCTCTGTTGCCGGAAAAGCAGGGCGGAAGTATTTTTGCGCAGAACTTTTATCTGCGTAGGCGGCCTTCGGCCGCGCTTAGAGATTATAACCCTTATTAAGTAGAAGTAAATAATTCACACTTTCGTTAGAAATAATGCATATAACAAAAACCGAAATAAAGCATACATGCACAGTTTCGGTTGAAACCGAAATAATATCTAAATGCACAGTTTCCATATGCGGAATTTCGGTGCCCCAATTAACGGATATACGGATAGCGATGGATATTAACCGGCTATCCGGAGAGAAAATTTAATGGGTTTTGACCGGATACCATACGGAAATTAACGGAAATTAACGGAATTATCGAATTTATCTGTATTTATCGATTTGTCTGTACAAAATTAACAGGTATTAACCATATATAAGGATTGTAAAATTAACGGATATTCACCCGATATCCGGACAGCAATATTATCGGATAAAAACCGGATATCCGCATAAGAAAATAAGCAGATATTCACCGGTTATCCGGTTGGGACTAACCGTGTATTCCAATTGTTTACTTTTACTTGAGAATTGTCAAAATCGGCAAATCACAAGTAGCATTTCTGGAACGAGCGTACATTTGTTTGCTACATCGTGATGTGATAAAAAAAAAAGCTCGCAGCACTCTGCAAGGTTGCAGAAATCTTTCAAAATATGTTCGCAACTGTCAAGGAAAAAAATCGCCAAAACCAACGGAATTTTTATCAACTTAAATCTTGCACTTTATTATACTAAAATTTATTTTGTTTAAGATTCTAATTAAAATGTTTGCAATTTAGGAGAAACCTTGCAGATTTTTTTTAATTTTTGTACAAAGTTGGATCGAAAACCTGAGATCTACCACACAAATTTTTTGTAAATCCGATCACTGATTCCTTTGCCATTTCTTAAGATAAATTATAAATTTAAACATTGTACAACAACAGCAGCGAAATGTCTTATCTTGATTCACATACATAAATACGTATTTTTTACCGGGTCAACAGAAGTAAAGTTACGTGCAGGTATACCTGTGCGTCACCCTTTGAAAAACGCGGTTTTTGACTTTAAGCCCAGATTTTGAGGGTGTATTTAAAATTCTGAGTATGCAGATTTTACTGCTTGAATAGACCTACAACAAGTGTGAACCTCGAAAAAACTATATAAATTTTTTTTTGTCACACAGTGTAATTTAGATCGTCTTTAATAATCTGTACATCGTCGTTTAAAGTACAAAACCGCGTATCAACAAAATGCAAAGTCGCCTATGTGAGGTTGCATAAATTATTATCTAGATAGTAAAAACACTCATATTTCAAAATGGTTCTCTTTTTTTTATAAAGCAATCGCATTTCTGGATAGTATATTTCAGGACGAATGGATAAGGATTGAGCCAACAGCTTCTGGAAGCAAATTCAATGTTTGGCAACAAATGCCAGTTACGCGATTTTGCACAATAACGGTACGCGGTTTTGTACTTTATACGACGATATGCATGGATGTATATGTGTATAGCCAGCAAAAACTGCGGAAAGAGATCCGAAAACTGAAAGAAAGGTGAATAGTAAAGTGCCACGAAGGGTTGTGAAACGAATACTTTTCCGGTTGGTTTTCTGAAATTTTTCATTCTTAACTTCAAATATGCTTTTTCATAGTTAATTATACTCAGAAATTAATTATACATTTAATATGTTCGTCTGCCGGCATAAGAACCTGGAACCTCATGAAGGTTACAAATAGTCGCACGCTTCTCTGCACACTCAGCTACTGTCGAATACGTATATGTACATGTTTTCAAATGTTCAGTTTGAGCAAATATTTTAAAATTATTGTTTTCAAATAACGTGATATTTTTCGGTAGTTTTCGGATACGAATATTATATTAAATATTAAAATTTTACCAAAATTGGAAAATACAAAGGTTCACAAGCACGAAATGGCAATACCGCTCAACAATATTTGTATATTTGTCACTGGCATTTGTCATCAAGTGGCAAATCAGATATTTGGTCATTTGCGTAATTTTTATTTGGCTTATGTAGCAGCATTGCGTTCACACGATTTGGCCACCAGGGTTGTTTTTCATTTGCCACAAGAAGGCAAATATTTGGCTTTCCTGATAAATAACAAATGTAATTTAGCGTCCACATCATTTGTCTACGAATTTGACAAATTTTTAGCCAAATGTACAAATCGTGTGATCCCAGCTTAAGGTAGTGTAACACTACCAGCGTTACAGGAGCACTTGAAGTTTTCGCCCCCGGTGTTTCTTAAAGAAAGCCATAAACGTAGCGACCGATGGTTCGACTTGGTGATATTTTGCTTTAGATTGCACCATTTTGTGGGTCTGTTGAATGAATATGTGTCTTGGTTGTATGAAAGATCAAACAATTTTGATTTTCTGGCAACTTGTACAACTCG
>NW_016176406.1:0-6289 GCF_001687245.7 Rhagoletis zephyria
TTGCGTTTCCATATTGGCCAATCTGCTTCACTAGCCAATATTCGGATTCCTGAAGCATCCATTCCGCAAGCTGGTCCCATAACCTTTTGTAACTTATTGAAGNTATTCGGATTCTTGAAGCATCCATTCCGCAAGCTGGTCCCATAACCTTTTGTAACTTATTGAAAAATGTATGCACAAGGAAGTGCTGTTTATTGGAATTGAATGTTTCGAATGAAAAAATATTAAGACAGATATAGAAAATTTCAATAGTATAACAAATGAATAACTGATCTATGACATACAAGTATAAAGTGGCAAAGTATATTAACTATAATATAACATAACTTCAACAGTAGTAACGGTGGCCTTTCCAGGGAAAGGGGGCGCTACCCTGGTCGACTGGTCGGTTTTCGCCCCACCACACCTTGAGTCCGCCGCACTCTCCTTGTAGAGTAAAGTGGACGATTATGAATAATGTTATGTCTAAAATCGCCGAAGTCTCGGACCTTCTGGGGGAGGAGGTTTACTCCCCCAAATCCCAAATCGACGAGGACGCTCTGCTTCGCTCCAGCCAGGAGACGGAGGCGGAGTCGGTCTTCAGATAACCTGAGAGTCTTCCTACGACTACGGTCTTGCTATCATCCAAGAGCTATGGATTCGAGACTCGAGCGTCATGGGCCTAAACATCCCCGGGTACGAAGTTTTTTATGCCCGCACTAATGGTAAGCCCAGAGCCTGCGTCCTGGCAAAAAAAAGAATATAAAGCGTTTCTTTGTCCCTCTTACAGCACCGATGATTTGGCAGTTGTAAGACTGTCGCAGCACGGAAGGCCTACGTATGTTGCGTCCGCCTACTTCGCACACGGCAGAGAGACCCCTCCAGCGGAGGTAGAGGAACTGGTAGCAGCAGCGACACAGCAAGACATTGCCTATGGGGAAGTGGTGAAACGAACGAAAGGGGTGAGTCACTCTTTGATTTTATTATTAGCACTAAGCTATCTATATGCAATAGGGGGACGACTCCCACTTTCACCTTTCCGAGTACGGAAAACTACGAAGAGTGGGAGGAAGTCCTCGATATAACATTGTTACTAGAAAACAATAATTTTTGTGTTGACAACTGGAAAGTGTCAGAGAACTAGGTATATGGAAAGAAAGAACGATGGGGCATAGCAGTATAATTTCACCTTTGCCACCTAAGTTGAGGCTGGCAACCGATTACATTCGACCTGAGGTAGAGTTTCACAGGCCTTTCGGGGCCATTCTTCCGTCGAGAGCCGACTGGGAGGGGGTACTTGATATCTCTACCTGGACACATCATATGTACACCGATGGCTCCAAAATGGAACGCGGAGTTGGAGCAGGTATTTACTCTGAGTCACTGGGAGTAAANGCAGAAGTATTCGCTATAGCCGAAGGCTGCCGTCTCTTAGAACGTAGTGGATTGCGTGACGGCGAGCAAGTAGCCATTTTCTCAGATAGCCCGGCGGCCATTAAGGCCTTAGTGTCTTTTACAACAAGGTCGAAACTAATCAAGGAGTGTAGGACACTGTTAAATACAGTAAGTCGTCAAAGCGATTTAGATTTAGTTTGGGTCCCTGGTCATAGCAACATTCCCGGAAACGAGGCTGCAAACGAGTTAGCCAGAGGACCGGATCTCACCCCCAATTGGAAGCTTATATAAGGACATATTTCTCCACAATCTCCGGAAATCGGATCAAAGATGGCGCACCTTGGCAGGCTGCCGTATATCCAAACTATTGTGGCCTGCGTACAGCCCTGAGAGAACACACAACCTACTAAGGAAACCCAGATCTGACGTTGCTAGGCTTGTTGCGACTCTTACTGGACATTGGCCGATTGGTACCCACGCGGGAAGGCTGGGAACCGCCTACAACGACTTCTGTAGAAGCTACAGAGACGAGAACGAGCAGGAAACAGTAGAGCACCTGCTTTGCAAATGTCCAGCTCTAATGAGGAGCATAAATACCATGCTAGGAGCATATGAGTTCACATCGTTCCGAGAGCTATCTGATGTAAGTATCCACAACATACTCAACGTCATCAACCACGCCGGCTGGTTCTAACATACTCATTCGAGGTATATGGTATCAAAATGGCACTTAGCTGCTACTTGGGCGTAAGTTTTCCTCCACCATTCTAACCTAACCTAACCCTAGCCTACTCAGGTAGGAGTTAAGCCTGCTGCAATAGCCAGAGCGAAGGTGGGCTATTGTTGTTCTGGTCTCCCGAGGCAGATGGAGCTCCGTCACGTCAATGTCCGGTGTTTGTGTGCCTAGAACGGCATTCACAGGTCTCGAGTCTACATAACTCGAGACTGCGTCCCTGTGAATGCCGTTCAGGGCCTGTCTGTAAGCTGACGGGTCCAGAGGCTGCTTAATGAACCTCTGGACTTCGGCCGTCAGATCATATAGATGCCTCCTGACGTGCCTTGGCGAGGGCTCCTCTGCAAGCAGCTGTCTATTTGGGTGGCCGCATCTGTGGCTCCCAGCAAGAAACTGCTTGCAGAGCATCGTGTTGTGCTCCCTAATTGGGAGCATTTTCGCCTCATCATAGAGGTGGTGTTCTGGTGACATCAGGAGGCATCCGGTCGCTGTCCTGACTGCTGTGTTTTATGCTGTCTGTAGCTTCATACACTGCGTCCTACTAGTCCCCGGCGACCACACTGGTGCTGCGTAGCTTAAAACCGGCCGGCCTATTGCCTTGTATGTTNGTCTGTAGCTTCGTCCACTGCGTCCTACTAGTCCCTGGCGACCACACTGGCGCTGCGTAGTTCAAAACCGGCCGGCCTATTGCCTTGTATGTTGCCAGCAACGTTTCTTTGTCTTTGCCCCAAGTACTGCCGGCTAGCGACTTGAGGACCTTGTTGCGGCTCTGTACTTTATTGACAATAGCGGTTGCGTGCGCAGAGAAGGAGAGCAGGCTGTCGAATGTTACTCCGAGTATTTTGGGATTATTCACCGTCGCAATTAGTGTGTCATCGACGTGAGTTCCCAGCGGTAGCCTGACCTTCGTCCAGGTTGTGAACAGANCGAGTATTTTGGGATTATTCACCGTCGGAATTAGTGTGTCATCGACGTGAGTTCCCAGCGGTAGCCTGACCTCCTTCGTCCAGGTTGTGAACAGGGTCGCAGAGGATTTCGTAGGGGAGAGGGCTAGACACTTTGCAGTGAAGAAGCGAGAAAGTTCGGAGAGATACCCGTTTACTTTCGAACACAGGTCATCAATTCCGTTCCCAGTCGCCATGATCGAGCATTCGTCGGCGTAAGAGACAATCGAGACTCCCTCTGGTGGTTGAAATGTAAAAGTTAAACAGTAGCGGGCAAAGGACACCTCCCTGTGGAACCCCCTGTTTTATTTTTCTAAGTTTGCTCGATTTGTCTCTAAACATTACCGACGAGTGTCGACCACTCAGATAATTTGCCGACCACCGTTTGAGCCTCTGTGGGAGAGAGGAAGCCTCTATATCTTCTAGTAGCGTGGAATGGCTGACAGTGTCAAAAGCCTTTGAAAGGTCCAACGCTACTAGAATAGTTCTCTCACAGGGACGTTTACGGTTAAGGTCACGAGTTATCTGAGTGTTTATGGTGTTAAGTGCTGTTGTTGTACTGTGCACTTTACGGAAACCATGCTGATGCTTTGCTGGGGTCAGGTAGTTCGCGAAATACGGGATCAGCAGGGCCTCAAGTGTCTTCGCTACCGGATAAAGGAGTGTTATCGGTCGATACGAATCTCCTTTGTTGGCGGGTTTCCCCGGTTTGAACAGTGGGACCACTCTCCCCACCTTCCAGATGTCTGGGATGATGAGAGTGGCCATAGTCAAATTGAGGTCCTCCGTTAGGTACGCTACTCTCCCAAAATTGTTCAGCATCAGCATGCATATTCCGTCGGGACCCATGGCTTTGGAGGCTTTCGCCTTCCCGATGGCCACCTGAACTTCACCGCAGGTGAAAGCAAGGGGGGCACAATTTATTAGCAGTTTGTGCAGCCTTCTGGTCACTCGACGCTTGGTTTTGTCCGTATTTATTGGTGTTCTAAGTTTCACGATATTTATTGACGGTGTAGCATGCAATATTGATGGAACATGATCCATATCGCAAAATTTCTGAAAATTTTGAAATCTGGATCGCGGATCGTAAAGCTGATGCCACATAAAACTTTTGCTTCACTTTTGCATGCACAAAGCATGCCACATAAATCATTGAAGCTGCAGCGCGAAGCGAAAAGATGGCCCACTCCCATATTTTTGCGCGCTTTTTCAATCAGCCGGTTTAATATTTGTTTTGTTTCGTCCAAATTCGAGTTTTCATGCAGAAACATAAAACTTAATTACATTGCTGATAATTCTAAAGCAAAATATATAAAAAAAAGCGGAGCAAAATTGTTTCCTTGGCGTTCATTGTGGCATACCTTTTGCGTCTGGCGCTTTCCTGGCAAAGTTATAAATATCACGCAAAGCTACAAAGNTTTTGTTTCGTCCAAATTCGAGTTTTCATGCAGAAACATAAAACTTAATTACATTGCTGATAATTTTAAAGCAAAATATATAAAAAAAAGCGGAGCAAAATTGTTTTCTTGGCGTTCATTGTGGCATACCTTTTGCGTCTGGCGCTTTCCTGGCAAAGTTATAAATATCACGCAAAGCTACAAAGTTTTATCTGGCATCAGCTTAATACCGTGTGAACGTGTAGCACTTTCAAAACGCGATTCATACATTTCGTCAGTACATCTTTTACTCTCATAATGCGAACATCGAAAACGTATTCGCTCTGCCTTCACTCTCGGTGCTTAAAACCTTTCAAAACAAACTGAAAAAATTTTAATCAACATTGGAAATTTTAAAATAATTGTGGAATGCATTATCTGTAAATTATACGTACAAAATAAAAATATTTTCTTGCGTCATAATAAGCGTTCAGCACAAAAATTATGCAAATACTGACACGATAAATATTGAACATGTAGCATTCGTGCGCGATCCATCAATCTATCAATATGGATCGCGATCCAAATACCGCGATAATTACCAACCGTGTGACATCAATACGGATGGCGATCTTGAATCTTGTTATTTATTGAAGGTGCAGCATCTAATATTGATGGATCGTGATACGGATCGCAATATATCTAGAAATTTTGAAATCCGGGTCACGTATCGTGGATCGCGCAATAAATATTGAAGGTGTAGCATATTCAAAACGCGATCCATACATTACGTCAGCACATCTTGTATTCTCATAATGCGAACATTGAAAACGTATTCGCTCTCGGCGCTTTAAACCTTTCAAAGCAAATTGAAAGCATTTAAATTAACATTAGAAATTTTAAAAGAGTTATGTGTAAATGAATAATCCGTAAATAATTGGTACAAAAGAAAAATATTTTCTTGCGCCATAATAATACCATGTCTCCATTGGGAGATTTAATGAAGATTTAGCCCTCTGACGAGATTTGAAGTTAAATCTTTTGAGATTTACCATATAAAATTAAATCTCGAAAGGCAGTAGATTTAAGTTAAATCTTCGTCAAATCTTCAATAATAATGATCAATAAGAACAATTTGTTGGATGTGGCAACCACAAATTCACATGCCATAAATCAAATGACATTTGTGTTTTCAATATACAGTTGAGGACATTGAAATNGTTCATTGTGGCATACCTTTTGCGTCTGGCGCTTTCCTGGCAAAGTTATAAATATCACGCAAAGCTACAAAGTTTTATCTGGCATCAGCTTAATACCGTGTGAACGTGTAGCACTTTCAAAACGCGATTCATACATTTCGTCAGTACATCTTTTACTCTCATAATGCGAACATCGAAAACGTATTCGCTCTGCCTTCACTCTCGGTGCTTAAAACCTTTCAAAACAAACTGAAAAAATTTTAATCAACATTGGAAATTTTAAAATAATTGTGGAATGCATTATCTGTAAATTATACGTACAAAATAAAAATATTTTCTTGCGTCATAATAAGCGTTCAGCACAAAAATTATGCAAATACTGACACGATAAATATTGAACATGTAGCATTCGTGCGCGATCCATCAATCTATCAATATGGATCGCGATCCAAATACCGCGATAATTACCAACCGTGTGACATCAATACGGATGGCGATCTTGAATCTTGTTATTTATTGAAGGTGCAGCATCTAATATTGATGGATCGTGATACGGATCGCAATATATCTAGAAATTTTGAAATCCGGGTCACGTATCGTGGATCGCGCAATAAATATTGAAGGTGTAGCATATTCAAAACGCGATCCATACATTACGTCAGC
>NW_016176406.1:6625-9247 GCF_001687245.7 Rhagoletis zephyria
GTTTGCTGGGTTAAAGTGAGTTCCACAAATTAGCTCAACTTTCAACTTCGCTTACAGTAGCTACACACGACGAGCATATCCGCGCACATGCGTGGCTTGCGGGTCATGCTCGTCGTTTGTAGGGCGGTTTGCGAGCATGCTGGCCAAAAATCAAAAAATTTTGATTTTCAGCGAGCATGCTCGTCGTTTGTAGCGTGGTTTGCGAGCATCAACCTCACTTTGTGTTGATGCTTGCAGTGTGCACATCGCGGATAAATGCATCCAAGCCATGTGCGTTAATTGAATTTTTGATAAATGAGGCTAAATTACTATATGTATATGTATGTACATACATATTAGTAAAATATAAATAAATTTAAGTAACACATACATAAAAAACCCTAAGTCATAAGTATTTCAATTGCATCATCCGCGTCTTTCCTTTCCATGTTTACGCTTTGAGTACAAAATCACTTATGAGCCGCTCGCCGTTTGTAGCAAACGACAGCCAGCATGTTGGCGCACATGTGCGCGGATATGCTCGTCATGTGACAACTATTCTGTGTTTCGTTTACATATTTGAACTAAAATTTTTTTCAGTTTGTGAAAATTTTTTGATTTATTTAAATAAGAAATGTAAAATAGGATGAAAGAAAAGTAAAACTGCAGTTTTTGCAAAGAGCAGCAGTGAATTTTTGATTTTACGGGCGCAATGGCGTACGGATAGTATGTAACTTTCCGCTTTAGCTTACGCTTGATAGCTTGTTATTTTTTTAACTAACTTCTAAAATACAAACACCGTTTAGGGTCTGCCTAAAATACTAGGGACCTCCCTTTGTGGCACAACATCAAGGCGCACGCGACAAATCGGTGGAGAAGCTCGGCCACACTATAACATATTGTGTAATCGCCAATCACATTATCTTTTGAATTTGAGTTTATGACACTCGACGGGAAGCTTTCCAATAAGGGTGTTGGTTAAAGGGGTGGTGAGGGGAAGAGGACGGGGCGTGGCATCTCCCAAAACACCCCTTCCGAAACACGTTACGCCACGATATTTTTGCAGATAATTACTTTTTGCGTAGGCGACTTTCGGCCACACTTGGCGATTATAACCTTTTCTAAGTAGAATTCTTCTTTCTATATTGCGAAAGAAAGGGGGTCGAGACCCCTTACGTTATCCGCAGTATTTTTGCACATAACTCGTAATAGCTCTTCGCAAAAATATTGTGGATAACTGCTCATTGGATTAACCACCCGCCTCTTCTTCACTCGATCGTTTGACAGTTCAACGTAAATAACTATTAGCTTCAAAGTCGTATGTATCGGTTTGTGATTTTGTTGCATATTAATAGCGTTTTTGTACGCGATATTTTGTGCGATAGTTTGTGCTATCACGTTTTGGTGTTCTTGTACCCAAAAAACTTGTAAGAAAGGAGAATTTTAGAGCGCAAAGTGATATTTCTTTTTGAGAAGTTGCTAGTTTTTACTGGATAAATTTAATATATTTAATTAATTTAATATATATATATATATAAAAGAAATATTTATGAGGTTTTTATAGTTGAAATCGCAAAACAACGCTATTTAAATATAATATATATTGTTTTATTAGCAACTAGCTTCGAATAAACAACAAATTAATCAGCTGTTCGTTGAACTTGCAAATTATTAGTGATTTGGCGTTCTTGTACTTTTGTCCTATGAGAGCGAATTCTCAGAAATTAAATTACTGGAGAGTTACTGGCAATTTACCGGATAATTTGTAAAAGAACACAACCATTGTTGAAATATTAGGGGTCTATATAAAGTGGTAAAGGGATAAATTGCTTAAATTTATCAGTTTATCCGCTTTCTTTCATGAACGTACCTTAGTAAAAAATTTCAAAAAATTGTTTATTTTTTAACTCATCTGGCTAGTTACGTTTCATTCTTACCTCGTCCATTGTGCAAATGTTCTTTTTATGTGTTCGTAACAAAATCTACCACCTGGCAACTTGTCAGAGTGGAATTTTGCTGAAATTTATGCGTTTATCCAACAAGAGTTTACGGAATGTACATAGCTCAGTGGTTAACGCTTCTGACTTTGAACATTGATTACGCAGGCTCGATCCCTGCCGAAGTCTAGAAAAAAAAGAAGTCTGAGGAGGAGATGTGGTGATCTCCGAAATAGTGCTATAACTTCTACCGCTTAGACTTTGTTGCTTTTTCAATTTTTCCTAATAAACAATCGTGGTACCAAGCTCAATAAAAAATATTAAAAATAAAATTTTAATAAGCCACAATAACATTGACAAATACATAGTTTAGGAAGAGCCTGCCTGAAACTATACAAAAAAGCAAATAAGCAAATGGATGTATAGAATTGACAACAACAAAAACGCTGTCGAGTTTAAATAGCGGCAAATCCCCTGCAGCGACTACTCCATGCATGCATGCAAGAGTACTCCCTAAAGATCAAGGAGTACTCCAAAATTAACCACAATTCATATAAAAAATATGGTCCAATTAACATTGCGATGTCCTAGGGCAGGACCATATACTCCATCCCTGCATTACATCAGAGTACCACAAAACTACTCTAACATATTAATAATGGCATTGTTGTTATAATTTTTCGTTTGTACACGCTTTTGTTCTTCA
>NW_016176407.1:0-9246 GCF_001687245.7 Rhagoletis zephyria
AAGTTCCTCAGAACCCCCCCATGTCTTACATTGACAAATAGTTTAAAAACATCGGGTGCAATGTTGGCCCAAACTAAAACCTTTCCTGTCTTTCAAATTATATACTTAGTCTACTTATTGGCCTTGCTCAATTTTTGTTTGCTTTTTTTTGCTCGAACATTCATTAGATATCGCTCATCTCTAGCCACCACATTTCGTTTGCTCATTGACATCAACGGCTCACGTTATCTTGTTAACCGCCAAAAAGTACCTATACTTAACATTAACATGCCAATTATCGCATTCACTTTGAAATGAGAACTCCGTTTCCGGTTAAAACAACCCCCGGCGCGCCAATAGCGCACCTTAGTCGTACAAAAGTTTGAAGAGTTAACACTAAACAACAAAGCTGTATAACTGCTACTCGACTCAGCCTGCAAGCAAAGTACTTGTACTTGAAATACTTAATTTGTAACTGAGATAAATACTTTGTGGCAAAGCCAAGCACCGCAACAACCACTTTGCACTTAAGACAAAAAACTTCACAACGGATGGAAGGGACATGCCGGCGACAAGACGTCGCTATAAGCAAGAAGCATCAGCCAGCAAATGTAACACCGCTGGAAATGGAGTTATGGCACACTTAAGGCGATCTACTGAATTACGTACTTTAGAAATTCTATTTCATGTGAGGCAGCGAGGCACAAAGCATGTGCAGGGAGGGGGAAATGGAGTGCTAGATGGAAGAATTCTAGAAAAAGCCAATGTATCATTAGGTAAGAGCATTTGCCGCCTTAGATATGAACGACAAATGCCGATGGTTATTACCTGCTTTTTGGCAACCGGCAGCAACGCGGCCAACTGAAACCACCAAACAGGGGCCACATGCCATCAACGTCATAATCGCACAATGGGGCAGATAATGTTTTAATGTGAATTTTTTACGAGCCAAGAAGTAAAAGTTTTCTAAAGTGCAGCCATTACGAGTTATGAAAAGATTATGAATGCGAATGAATGTTTACAGCAGCTTAAGACAAATAAACAGGTAATTTTATTATGCATCACTTCTGTTTGTTTTTATGTACCTACATATGTATGTATGTATATTGTTGTGTATGCCAAGGCTTGTTTTATTTTTAAAATGAAACTCAAAGACAAATAACTGCATACATACTTACATCATATAGTACGTACAAGTAAAATAAAAAAAAAAAGGAAAAGTCCATCGCCTTCGTCTTGGCCTGCAGGCTGTATCGGAGATACAGCCGCTAAATTTAAACGTAGAATACGTGGTATGGTTAAGAGCATATCCAAGTAAAAAAACAAAAGCACACACTAAGCAAAAAATATCGATAACAAAAGCGATAATAATATCGGTAGCAAAATCGATAAAAACATCGATAAAGAAATCGATGAAAATATTGATATCAAAATCGAAAAAATATCGAAAGCAAAATCGATAGCAAAATCGATAACAATACTGATTACAAAATCTATCAAAATATCGATTACAAAATCGATAACAAAGTCGATAACAAAATCGATTATAAAGTCGATAACAAAATCCATAACAAAATCCATAAAAATATCGATACCAATATCGATAGCAACATCAATAAAAATATCGAATATAAAACCTATAAAAAAATCTATAACAATATCGATAGCAAAATCGATAAAAATATCGGTAACAAAACCGATAAAAGTATCGATGACAAAATCGATAGCAAAATCGATTACACAATCGATAACAAAATCGATAAAAAATATCGATAACAAAATCGATAAAAGTATCGATCATTATATCGGTAAGTTCCGAAAATATCGATAGCAAAACCAATAACAATATCGATAACAAATTCGATGAAAATATCGATAACGAAAGCAATAATAATATCGATAGCTAAATCGTAAACAAAATCAATAAAAATATCGATGACAAAACCGGTAAAAATATCGATTACAAAATCGATTAAAATACCGACAACAAAATCTATAAAAATATCGGTAATAAAATCGATAACAAAATCGATAAAAATATCGATAACAAAATCGATAAATAATCTATCATAAAATCGATTACAGTGTCGATAACAAAATCGACAACAAAGTCAACAAAATATCTATAACAAAATCGAGAAAAAATATCGATAACAAAATCGAAAAAATACCGATCATTATATCGATAAGTTCCGAAAATATCGATAGCAAAATCAATAACATTATCGATAAAAATTTCGATAGCAAAATCGATAAAAACATCGGTAATAAAACCGACAAAGTATCGATTATTATACCGATAAACCCCGAAATATGTACTTACGGACACATACATACTTTTTGTCTCCTTCCCACGCTTCCAATACGTGCACGTGTTTGCAAAATGATGACGAGGTGATTTTGTATGGAAAATCATTTATGCCCATATATTTGAATAAAATAAACATATATAGAAGATATCAACCAATACTTCCCATATACCAAACGAAAGGAAAACTCTTGAATTTTTGATTAAAGAAAACAAAAACAAAATCATTCGAGCGGTTTTCGAGCATTTTGGTAATGAAAAAAATTTGCAAATTTTTTCAACAATTTTTTGCCTTAAAATGCTCAATATTTGTTAAATTTATATAAAATTTGTACCCGATAATATTTCTACTGCTCCAAAGAACCTATATCCCGAAAATGAAAGTTATATATGCCAACAATAAGTTGCTAGAGCACTTTAAAGGCTCAAAATTGACCCCAAAATAAGGCAATGTTTACCGTTGTTTTTACGACAGAAACCGAATTGGTTATTTACAAAAATGAATCTGTCGACAGGTTTGGAATTTTATCTTTGAAACGCCACACTTTTCTTTGAAATCGCTTTATTAGTTCTCGTGCAATAAGCGTTTTTGTGAAGCTCTAAAAATTACAACTACAACATTTGAACATAGCCCCCATACCTTAAGGTAAGACGTATTCTACGTCAAAACATTCGTTGCAAATGTAGTGGAAAATTTTAAAATTTTGTTGACCAAACGTAATGCACTCAAACCTGAGATATTTGCACACACAGTGAGTGACGTAATTGTACTTCGGTTAAAGTTTAAAAAATTCGGTTTGTAAACGGTACGAATCTCTCTGGTCGAGTTTATTTTTAAGCGAACTAATTTTTTATAAATATTTATTTTCTTTTTGATTTTAAGAAATATGGTTCAACTACACTACCAAACGTATTTTGATATGCTGACATACAGCAGAATATCTTGGCATATTGTTCAGAAGAACGATTACGCGGAGCACCTACTTCGACAAAATCTCAAGATCATCTCAGTAAATTTATGAATCTAAGCTAGGCACGGCGACGACATTAACGATGCCCATCTATTTCGACTATTTTATAAGATATAAAACCCTTTTGACAAGAAGCACTAAGTTATATGTATCAGCTGAAAAGGATTGGTATACTACACCTCACTATATGGCTAGTGCCACAAACTTTTATAAAGATGGCTTCCAACTTGCGGTGTATGTCAAATGCAAGTTTTGGCCGTAAAAAAGCCAGCCCTGAAAGCTTTAGCCGTATACATAGACAATGCAAAGTCTTTTACTGAGCGTCGTAGATCTTTGAATGGGATGGTCCAGCATTACATAACTCAACTCGTATGGGTGCGACCTGACACTGCTTGGATAAAACCTCCCACAACCTTCCTTGATAGAACATAGTATGCACATAAACCAATGGTCCCCTCTAAACAGTTTGTTAAAGATATCCGCGTTCTAATAGTTAATGGACGCTGGAGCAACCTTTTGTCCTGCGAAACCTCCAGGATTCCATCGCTGCTCCTATGTTTAAAAATAAAAGAAATACCCTTTCACTTAAGTACTTTTACGGATTACTGGCGTGTCATACTTTCAAGAACACGTAATCAAAAAATTCAAAACTTTTATGCCGTGCCCGATATTGTGTTCCAACTTTCTGTAATAATTATATTCTAATCTAACCTTATTTTTGCTTTTATGACAGCAAAACGAATTTATACGGCGTTACTACGATTCCCAATTCGCCTTCTCATTTGTAATTCGCTCTCCCATTTGTCATTCGCCTTGCCAATTTTAAGAGTAAATTACCTCATTTTTAGGTGCCTTCCCTAATATTTATCGGAAATATATCGATATTTCCACCTTCCTAGTCCCATTCGCTGGCGTTTTTTCTGGTTACAGAATAATATTAATAAAACATTCTCTATATAAATTAAAATTGTTGGTGATAACTTAAATTTTAGCTCCATCTTCGATATTTGCACTACACAAAAATAATAGTAAATAGCGATGGACAAGAACAAGAAGTAGAGCTGCCAAATGAATTACTAATGTGTATTGTTCAAACGGGGTAATTCACGAATTACTTAGAGAGCGAAGTGGAAACATCGTATTAGGTTCAACTACACTCCACCTAAAGTTTTCGAATAAGCTAAAATCGGTCTTAATATCTATAGTTAGTAGAAGCTGAAAAAGCTGATCGCCTTGAACGAGGCGGAGCGACGCTTTTCGCATTAAATTGGCAGATGTTCTCGGAATACGCCAGCATTTTCTTCATCAAGACGCCAGCGTTTGTGCTGCTCTTATTGTCTTCTCCAAGAAGTCGCATGGCAAAAAGTCAGCCTGTCTGAAACCTCGTTTGATATTGCACCCCTCGGAGAGATACGGTACGATTAATGCCACTGTTAGAGTGTCTTATAGTAGTGTCGTATGTACAGCTCCGTTCCGTGCTATTGAAGGTTGCTTTTAATTCGAAAAATAGATGGAGTGTGTCATACGTTTCCTTGATAGTGGGTTTTAGCCTTTCACACAATACGTTTGATAACAGCTTATAGTCGATTCCTAAAAGGTATATCTCGAGATAGTTGGCGCAAATGGCGGTGTCCCTTTGCTTGTGGATTGGGCAGAACACACTTGATTTCTTGTCGGCGAGCATGCGTTTTCCCGACCTTATTCTGAATGCATGCTTCTTATCAACTCATTGCCGCCATACCTACTTGAATAGCTCAGCTGTCAGCTCTTCTCATACTCGGGCGGTGGGACATCGATTCCTTCATCATCGACTAAGTTCTTGACTTCATCTCTTTCATTCCATTATTTAGGCAATTTAAAGATATCGGTCGCTAAGTTGCTGTGGTCTTGAAACATCATTGAGTACCTAAATCTCTGGTAAAAGTGTCGGGTATTTTTACTGTCGCCAAGCATTTCAAATTGCTTTCTATTTTAGCTTCAACTATCCATCCCACATAGCCTTCGTTTCATCCTATCATAGCGTGGATAGATGGACGACATCATTTTTCCTCGTAGCCGTGTGACATTCTTCGATGCTAAAGTTCTTCATTCTGTTTTCCCACTTCAAGCGCTTATAGCGAGATAGAAAAGGGACTAGACATCCCTTCTTCTCTGTCATCTGGTCGTGAGTGCAAATGAGCTAGATGTTTAAGAATGCGGACTGTGGTGAGCCGCTTGTGCACTGTGGTGAAAAACAGTAATTACTGGGCAACGAAGTCGCTCTTCCGCCACAAACCCAGCATCTTATTTGCGCCCCTTTAACCAATAAAGATTTAATGCACATAAGCATTTTTGAGAACTACTGTAATGGGATTGACATTAATACACACGTGTATAAGTATGTATAAAATATAAGTTTCTTATATATTTCCTTAACTTCTCTACCGGAAATGCTTTCTTGAGACAAGCAAACGACAAATTTTTATATCCTGAAGTAAGTCCTAAAATGTTTTAGTCACCAGAAATCACCTTTTCGTGCGGAAGCATAGACCGCAGGGCAGCGCTCATTTCAAGGCCAAGACAAGTTTTTGGGAAATGTGCGAGAGCCACCATACATTCTAAGAACGCGTGTGACTTGAAGCGATAAATCTACAAAACAAGCAGTAATGTTGCGCAACTGTACGTGTATGAATACTTATAAAGCGGGAGGTGAGCCAACCAACCAAAGTGAATGTTGCTGCTGCCTCGTGCCATGGAAATGTCACAAAGAATTTCAAAAACGGCCGGTAATGGAGTGGACTTTATTTTTAATGTTACCACAAATTGTTGTTACTGTTGTTTGAGTGAAAGAAATGAAGTTGTAGGACTGCGTTCAACTGTCATTGCTGTACTGCAGTCCACCACTCGTACCATTCTCAACTTGCACTTGAGTTGAGTTGTGAAGACATTGTCTTGAAAAATTTGCCCAATTTCTTATTTTATGTTGTTTTACGGTTTGTTGCCCATTTCACACACACATATGTACATACATACCAACAAATAGCTGTATGTATTTGTTCAAAATTACGTGCAAGCACCTTAACAGCAACAGTTGCCCACACTACAACCGGAAGAATACACTTCAAGCGACCTATGCTCGTGCATGCAGTTGGTTGATATTCGGTGCACATTCGTTTGTCTTAGGAAATGCGCTTGACTCGCCGCATGAAATTCTCTTTAAGGCAAAGACTTTTGACATTTTCACATTATTCACTCCTTTTTCAGAGGGTAGAATTGAAAAAAGTACATTAGTTTCGTTTGTTTTGTCGATTTATATTTTTAGAGGTTGAGACATGTGTTGATTGTTTTGGCTGGTCCTTGCACGTGATTCGAATGGGACAATTGGGGTTTATAAGGCAATTTGTTTAAATTCGTCAAATACATTTTTAAAATTGTGCTTGAAGAATTGAAAACAAATAATATTTGCAAATTTAAATAGTCCCTTTAGTATATATAGAGCCGACTAGACCCGCTAAACGTACGTCTGGATTCTAGAACATCTTCACAATCACTTACACTTTTATGAACAGACATCTTTACCATACGTAGGTCGAACTGAGATAAACTCGCCTGGAGGGGAAGGAACTATTTCCTGCTAACGTATTTTTGTAGGACTTATCTTAGAAGAACTAGGCTCAACGACTGGAGTTCAAGTGTGCTCTTTCAAATGCAGAAGAAAGGCGACCCTGCCATCCTGTGAAAGAATGAAAGAACCCACTGTCCACGAACTGATTGGAACTCTTATATAACCAGGCCTGGTATATAACCATTGACCAGGTATTCACCATTTCGAAAATACCCGTGAGGTTAAAATCGACACACTACATCTACATGAATTTCAAAGACACTTTTGACTGCACGAAAAGAAGTTGTCTTTATGCCTGAATTAGGTACAGCTCCGTTCGAATTGGAAAAACCTCTCCAAACTCCGGTCTTGTGACTTCTTTAATCTGATATTGGAGAAGTTAATAAGAGCTGCAGAACTGAATCGCTCGGGAATAAATGTTGACGTAATTCAGTGATATCATCGTTGCCGATAATCTCAACCCTTCTTGTACCTTTTCGAAATCGAATACAGAAGCAAAGCGCGTAGGTCTTGATGGTAAACAACAAAGTATATACTGCCATAAAATAAACTGCCATCGCCTTTACGTCTAGGCACTCCGGCCGCTGTTAGTAGTTATAACAAAAAAAAATCGTAGGAATTCGTGTCGTTGTAAAGCAGTATTAACATAGATAATAGTGTCAGCCTCGAAGTCCAATGCAGAACCACTCTTGTCAGCAAATGCTATTTTGGATTTACAGGTCTATTCTGCGCTGGTAATAAAAATTTTTTAACCGGTAAATAAAGTCAATTTTTAAATCATTTTCGCATTCTGTGTACTCTTGTAACTGGTAAATTTTGTTTCCATTCCATAAACTGCTAACAAAGTATTGCCCCGTGAAATATGCAATGTGAATCGCAGTGACAAGATCTGGTAGAATTTTTTGGTAATAAAATTTTCCGGTTACAAAATCTTCGGTAACGTGCACAATAGACCTGTTAGCAGGCAACTGCGCAGTAAAGCTATTTTTGGCGTAAAACAACACGCGGAGGCCTTTGGATTTACCGGTATCTACACTGTTGCGACCCACCGTATGAAATGGTATTAATGGATAACTTTTGTCCGATGTTTGTAAGTACCAGAATAAGAAGAGATAAACCCACGGAAATGTACACTGATGTGATAAGAATGTCGAGCTGAGCCGATTTAGCATGGCTGTCTGTCTGTCTGTCGTCTATTTGTATGCAATTTAGTCCCTCAGTTTTGAAGAAATTCGATTCAAATTTGGTAAGTGAGTGTATTTTTATAATGTATTAATCATTTGTCGGAAGTGGAAAAATCGGACCACTATAACATATAGCTCCATGACTCTTCCATTTATGCAGATAGGGACATGAAATTTCCTACTATTTTCGCTCATTATCAACAGAATATTTACAGCGAATATGACAAAGATCGTTACAACAAATACATTGTGTGTCCGGTTAATGTACCAATCATACACAGCAGTGAAAATCATTTCGGTCGGTATAAAGCATACCTTCAGATATTATTTTTTTGTATATACATATGCAGTGAATATACAAATTTTGTTTAGCTCCCCAACAACTACATAATTTCAAATTCACTAATCGGTTTAAGAAAAATTCCAAATTCGGAAAAATAGGTTTGGCATGGCAACACTAGGCTCAGTTCCGGAGATATTTGCATTCTTTCAGTTAAAGTCACACATTATTAAATTTCTTTTTCCAAATTATGCTCCAAAAAGTGACAAATAATTTTTTTTGGTCGTTCACTCGAAGAGGTACAATTTCATTTTCTAATTTTTACACTGAAAATAAAATTTCGTAAAAATGCTACGAAAAACTTTCGTAGTCGTGGTTTTCGTACAACGTATGAAACTTTCGTACATAATATGAACACATTTTTCACAACATAAATATATTGAAAGGAGTTTCGTAAGGCATTTTTTTGGCTTCCAAAGAATAGTAAAAACTAAAATTAGGTTTTTTCTAAAGCATATTTTCGTATTAAAGTAAATTAAACTTTCTCGCTTTTTAAAATGCGAATTCAGTTTTCCAAAAATAATTTGTTTATTTATTTTTATTTTTTTATACCCGAGCGCACTTGTGCACAAGGGTATTATAACTTTGTTCACATAACGGTTGTTTGTAACAGGCAAAACGAATCGAGATAGATATAGACAAATGTATACATAAATGATCAGAATGAAAAGAGAAATCGATTAAGCGGTGACTGTCTGTCCGTCCGTCCGTCCGTCCGTCCGTCCGTCCGTCTGTGCACACGATAACTCGAGTAAAAATTGAGATATCTTAACGAAACTTTGGTACGTGAACTTCTTTTGGGCGTGGGACAGATGGTATTCAAAATGGGCGAAATCGGATAATAACCACGCCTACCTCCC
>NW_016176409.1:0-5534 GCF_001687245.7 Rhagoletis zephyria
CATTTTGACCTACCTTCGCTAAAGTGCACTTTTACCGAATTTTTATATAAAAGGACAGTGACTAAAAAGTCTAAGAATTTATCCCGATGCTCGGAGCATTCGCCCGCTTCGAGAAACCATTCGGGATAAACTACAAGGGTTCTACCGCTTATAGCAGAAATTATTAAAGCTTTAAGATCAGCTTTGTGGTCATTTTGGGAGAATATGTCTTTATACAAAGACATTTGCATACGACATATCTCGAATATACGATCATTGGGGTTTAAAAGGCGGAGATCGTCAGAGTCTTTGAAATTGTTCGCTCGAATAAGACCCTCTGAATTTTTATCTAATGGATTATCAAATTTCATCATAAGATGAAGACAATGGTTACATTTTATCTTTAATAGTACCTTTTGGTAAATGGCATACCCTGTGTAGTACCTTTGCACTGGAATTTCGGCCGGTTTTTGTGTTTGAGCGAAATGGTCATCGGGGATCTCGATATCTTCGAGAGAAATGGGTTCTGGGGGGTCCAGGGTAGCCATAAGAGCTTGCTCTTGAAGGGTATTCCAGTCCAGGTTAAGGTCGTCATCTTCCTCGCAGTTACTACCTGTTTGCGAAAATTTACGCCGTAAAATGTGCATCGATATAAGACGCGCAACGATAAATTGCATTACATATGCAGAGGGGTATTTAAAACACTTATACTGTTAAACTTAATAGGATAAAGTTATATAGATATAAGTGGGCGCTATCACGCCCATTTTCCAAAATTCCATAAAATTTATTGATTTTAAGAGATTATGGTGAGTATTATTTGAGGGAAATTATTTAAGTAAATTAGCGCCCTTAAAATCGAAATATCGAAGTTTCAAGCATTTCTGAAATTTACCGTTGTATGAAAAGTGGGTATTATTCTAGTCCTGATTTCAATAATCAACGTATTGCTTTTATGTAGCAAGCACAGTAATCGTAATGAGTTTGATACAAATTAATCGAACGGTTACCGAGATACACATATGTGGTCATAAGCCATTTTCCAAAATTGTATTATAAACGTATTTTTTGCTAAAGCATTATTGGAAACATCAAATTTGAATAAATTAGCTTCAGTATTTACCGATTTATCGAAGATTTCATATTTCTCTAAATTACCGTTATATAGGATGTGGGCGTGGTTATTGTGTGATTTTAAAAATTTTCAGCCTTTTGGAATGTTCTGCTAAGCCAAATAATTGTGCCAAGTTTGGGAGGAATTGGTGGAGCCGTTGCCGAGATATACACATGTAAGTAGGCGTGGCTACGGCCATGTTCCCAAAATTTATAATATTCTTATTTGCCGTCTAAAAATCATTGTAATAATTATTAAAATCTATACATATTCAAACATTTCGTTGTTTACTTCTATTTTTTTTACAAATATAAAATTCTTTGCTTTCACCGCTTTTTGTTTTTGCTTGTACATGCAAATCAGCTCATCGTTTGGCACTTTTCATGAACTTACAGGAAAAAAAAACCCCGGACTAAATCCTGTAACTTCTGACTAGGAACGGTTGCTCAGTTACTCTCTCAAAAGTGTTATCACTTACAGGTTTTCTGTCAATAGGAACGACTGCCTGTAAGTTCTGACTAAATCCTGTAAACCGGACTGCTATTGGAACATACTAAGGGCCGGTTACTCAATGTCTGGTTAACATTAATCTGCGGTTAAACATCGTTATCGACGTCTTCGACTCCATGCATATAACGATAGAAAATATCGGTATCGAATGCCAAAAGTATCGATATGGTATCGTATCGTATCCAAATTCGTGTCCCTAATTATAACCAATCAATTGACGCGTTCTATCTCTTCTAGCATTTCATATAGTCAACATGGATTTTGCAAGGGCAAATCAACTTCTACAAGTTTACTTGAATTAACATCCTATATCTCAAAATCATTTAGTGAAAGCAAAACTGTTGATGTTATATATACTGACTTCAATAAAGCATTTGACAAAGTGGGCCACTCGTTGCTCATCTATAAACTTGATCTTTGTCTTCCACCTAATTTTTTCTCATTGATGTTACTTCAGGAGTCCCTCAAGGTTGCCCTAGGCCCAGTTCTGTTCTTGCTTTTTATAAACGATATTTCTATAGATACACAATTTTGCAAAATTTTAATGTATGCAGATGATGTAAAAATCGTACGATTCAATTAAAGAAAGGTCTTTGCTACAATCACACTTAAACAGCATGGCTTACTGGTGTAAAGTAAATCTTATGCCACTAAATCTTAAGAAATGTAAAGTAATGTGCTTCTCGCGAAGAGCTGCTCATCCCTTTTCTTATACAATAGGTAACCATAACCTGGAACAGATATACAATTTTGTGGACCTTGGTATCACGATAGATCCTAAGCTTAATTTTAATCTTAACATTAATGTGGCAGTCAACAAGGCTAAAGGTGTACTTGCATTTGTGAAACGATGATCAAAAGAATTTTGTGACCCTTATATCACTAAAACCCTGTTTACAACATTAGTTAGACCGATTCTGGAATACGGTTCGGTGGTTTGGAATCCAAGGTATCAAATTTACTCAGACAAGATAGAATCAATTCAAAAACAATTCCTACTTTTTGCTTTAAGAAATTTCCGTTGGGATTCTCAATATAACCTTCCACCTTATACGAGCCGATTAAAACTTATTAATCTTCCTACACTTGCCAGTCGCAGGCAAATGCTTGGTACAATTTTTATAGTTAAATTACTGACAGGCTTAATTTCAAGTCCGCTTCTTCTGGGTGAAGTTAGCCTTAATGTTCCCTCCCGGGTATCAAGACACTTTTATCCCCTATTTCTGAAAGCTTGTAAAACTAATTTTGAATTGCACGACCCACTCCGTTGCTTATGCCAGGATTTTAGCTCTCATTCCAGCACGTTTGATATATCAGATCCGCTTTTCAGTATTAAGAAAGCGGTACTCTCCTCTCTCAATAAATGCATTATTAACATAAAGACATAAAATCAGTTGATGAATTTAGTTCTGTAGCTGAACAGTTTTAGATCTCGACACTTAACAAACTCCTGCGTATCGTGACGGCGCAAAAATTGAAAATATTGGTTCCGTACTTCATGCGGACTGCGCCCCTCGTGCGGATGGGCGGGAATAGAGGGTAAAACCCGTTGGGATTATTATTAATACAAATAAAAAATACTCTTGTAAAAAAGTATTAAAATAAAATACCTTCATAAGAGGTCAGCTTTAATTTTTCCTTGTGGTCTTCGTAAAATTTAGCTATTGCCGCAGATACCTCCTCGGTTTTTTATTAAATTCATTATTGAATCTTTTGCATAAAATCCCGCTCAACTCCACTACGGCGGCGTGTGAATGCTTGATTTCAGTTGAGCTTTGGAGATTTATGAGCTCCTTTCTCAACGCCAACAACTCCGGCAAGACCTCGCCGTAGTACATATTGCCTGTTTCTAATTGCTTTATGGTATTTTTAATCGGCCTTAGAATGACACATAAATCTGTTAGATATTCGACTCCTTTTTTTTCGAAAGCTTTTACTTTCATAAACTCGCAGAGTTTATTTAAGGAGCGCTTTTTTGATAAAATTTGCTCTAATAAATAGAGCCATGTAGGCCATCGCCCATCCTTTAAAACTAGATCTAAAGCAAATTTGGATTTCTCCCGATACTGAAAATCGGACAGTATTGTCAGGAGTCTGAAATCAATTTAGGATGGCATTAAAAATATGCAGTTATAATAAAATTGGTGCTAAAGTAAGTTACCTTCGGGTTAGCCCATACAGCTCTGGATGGTTTGCTTGTAACAAATTTTCGAAATCAAATATGACTACGAAATGTAGAGCAGCTATCGCTGATATTATTTGCGCTGGCTTCTTTTTCCAAATTTCTTTGGAAATATCAATTTCAAAGCAATGAGAAACGTCTTTAGAAAAACCTGAAATAAAGAAAAAATTAACACACAACAGGCAATGCAATTCTTATTTCTATAACTTACTTTTCACACTGAAATACTGGCTCAGAAAAAAATAGTTCTGCGATTCTCCTACCAAGCTTGTAACAATTTTTTGTTTTTCGCTGATCCCATATGTTAAGTCAACTTCTTGTTTCGCTCTCANGCAATGCAATTCTTATTTCTATAACTTACTTTTCACACTGAAATACTGGTTCAGAAAAAAATAGTTCTGCGATTCTCCTACCAAGCTTGTAACAATTTTTTGTTTTTCGCTGATCCCATATGTTAAGTCAACTTCTTGTTTCGCTCTCAAAACTTCACCCAAGCTGGGCGAGCCGCCTAGCTCCTTCAAAGCCAATATAGCCATCTTCCTGTTAAGGTGGTCGTCAAGCCAAAGCCCAAAATAATTCACGTTTTTGTGGCTCCACACGTCGATAGTACAACAAATGTGTACAATATCTTCAATAGAGTTTCGTACATGTTCAACAAAATGTGACACCTTGTTTTCCAGCGTTCGAAAAATTTTGGCTATGGAGCCCTTAACGGAGTCGTCCCACTCTAGCAAGCACAGGAGTTCCGGCTTTTGGAGCATCGACAATTTAATATCGGTTTTTACAATAAGCTCTATGATTTTCTGTTCGGACTGTATTTGCATTTCATTTTTCGACGAACATTCTCTTTCTCTCAAATACATAGGGTACTGGGTTTTATGTTCTTTAAGATGATTTAAAAAATTTGAGGCCACTGCGGGTGGGCCCCTTACTATTTTTTTACATGTAGAACATACAGCCGCCACGCTTTTCTCACTTTGCTCGAGGTTCTAAAGATATTAAATTAGACAGGGTGTTTTTTATACCCGAGCGCACTTGTGCACAAGGGTATTATAACTTTGTTCACATAACGGTTGTTTGTAGCAGGCAAAACGAATCGAGATATATATAGACAAATGTATTCATAAATGATCAGGATAAAAAGAGAAATCGATGAAGCGGTGACATTAAAGCTAATTTATTCAAAATTGGCGCTTGCAACAATTCTTTACCAAGAAATACGTTTATGATAAAATTTTGGAAAATGGGCGTGGCACCGCCCACTTATGATCACATATATGTATCTCGGTAACCGTTCTACTAATTTGTACCAAACTCGGTATGGTTATTGTGCTTGCCGCATAAAAGCAAAACGTTCAAAATTATTGAAATCGGACTAAAATTACGGCTTTTCATATAACGGTAAATTTTAGAGATGCTTGAAACTTCAATATTTTGAAATTTAAGGACGCTAGTTTACTCAAAATTGATACACCGGCTTACTATGTAGCTGTAGCTTTCGGAAAGGTGAAAAACATATATTTAATGCTTGCGCCGGGTATTTAATGTTCGGCTCCGCCCGAACTTAGACTTTCTTACTTGTTATTCATAAAATTTCTTACCTCATCAATTGTAAAATATTTTCTATTTAGGATAAAATGCTTTCTTAACGATGCCATGTTGCATAGACTGAAAATACCAAAATTTTAATTAAAACAAGTAAGAAAGTCTAAGTTCGGGCGGAGCCGAACATTAAATACCCGGCGCAAG
>NW_016176409.1:5545-9246 GCF_001687245.7 Rhagoletis zephyria
ATATGTAGTTTCTTTTGTAATTCATATATTTTATTTATATTATATTTAAGTTGTTTTGTTTTGCCGATTTTAACTTTAAAGTTGTAAAAGTTGTATATTTTACTGGTACAAACTTTCAATCTTTTGTAAAAACTATGATGAATGAAAACAGACCTAATGTGTTCGGCTCCGCCCGAACTTAGACTTTCTTACTTGTTATTCATAAAATTTCTTACTTCATCAATTGTAAAATATTTTCCATTTAGGATAAAATGCTTTCTTAACGATGCCATGTTGCATAGACTGAAAATACCAAAATTTTAATTAACAATATATATGTAGTTTCTTTTGTAATTCATATATTTTATTTATATTATATTTAAGTTGTTTTGTTTTGCCGATTTTAACTTTAAAGTTGTAAAAGTTGTATTTTTTCCGGTAATTGGTACAAACTTTCTAAAATTTCTTATTTCATCAATTGTAAAATATTTTCCATTTAGGATAAAATGCTTTCTTAACGATGCCATGTTGCATATACTGAAAATACCAAAATTTTAATTAACAATATATATGTAGTTTCTTTTGTAATTCATATATTTTATTTATATTATATTTAAGTTGTTTTGTTTTGCCGATTTTAACTTTAAAGTTGTAAAAGTTGTATTTTTTCCGGTAATTGGTACAAACTTTCTAAAATTTCTTATTTCATCAATTGTAAAATATTTTCCATTTAGGATAAAATGCTTTCTTAACGATGCCATGTTGCATATACTGAAAATACCAAAATTTTAATTAACAATATATATGTAGTTTCTTTTGTAATTCATATATTTTATTTATATTATATTTAAGTTGTTTTGTTTTGCCGATTTTAACTTTAAAGTTGTAAAAGTTGTATTTTTTCCGGTAATTGGTACAAACTTTCTAAAATTTCTTATTTCATCAATTGTAAAATATTTTCCATTTAGGATAAAATGCTTTCTTAACGATGCCATGTTGCATATACTGAAAATACCAAAATTTTAATTAACAATATATATGTAGTTTCTTTTGTAATTCATATATTTTATTTATATTATATTTAAGTTGTTTTGTTTTGCCGATTTTAACTTTAAAGTTGTAAAAGTTGTATTTTTTCCGGTAATTGGTACAAACTTTCTAAAATTTCTTATTTCATCAATTGTAAAATATTTTCCATTTAGGATAAAATGCTTTCTTAACGATGCCATGTTGCATATACTGAAAATACCAAAATTTTAATTAACAATATATATGTAGTTTCTTTTGTAATTCATATATTTTATTTATATTATATTTAAGTTGTTTTGTTTTGCCGATTTTAACTTTAAAGTTGTAAAAGTTGTATTTTTTCCGGTAATTGGTACAAACTTTCTAAAATTTCTTATTTCATCAATTGTAAAATATTTTCCATTTAGGATAAAATCTTTCTTAACGATGCCATGTTGCATATACTGAAAATACCAAAATTTTAATTAACAATATATATGTAGTTTCTTTTGTAATTCATATATTTTATGTATATTATATTTAAGTTGTTTTGTTTTGCCGATTTTAACTTTAAAAGTGTAAAAGTTGTATATTTTACGGTAATTGGTACAAACTTTCAATCTTTTGAAAAACTATGATGAATGAAAACAGACCTAATGTGTAAACCGCTGATCGAATATCGGTTTTGCTCATAGAATTTCGCGACTCCATACTTTTTTATATTTATTTTATGAAAAACGTGAAATTCTTTCAAGAAACTCTGTAATGGAAATTCGAGACAAAGGTGCTTTTATTTGGAACAATAACTACCAATATCTATAAAGAGTTTTATTATTTATATTAGTTCTAGGCCAAGTCTATTTGCGCAAACTTTTAAAAACCTTGCCACTCAGCGCCACACTTTATTTATTTTTAATGAAAGCCGAATTCCTGTAGATTAAAATAATATATATTTTAGCTGCATGTTTTTCCATGTTGGCGGCCGCTGTGGCGTTGTGGTGCGCGCTACCGCTCCGAAGGGCCTGGGTTGAAACAAGACACGGCTAACCAGTTTCCCCTGAAATTCAACAGATTTATGGCCCTATGGGCCGTTTTCACAGTCCTTAGTTAACCAATAGATTAATGTTACCCAACCACTTTTCATTTCACAGTATCAATTTGACTACTGGTTGACTGATAGTTAACTAATGTACATCCATTAGTTAACCAATAGTTAAAAACAGATGTTACACACACGCTCGCAAGTTTTTAGCTATGCTTAGGGTTGCCAGATTCTGAAACGGAGAAAGGAGTACATTTCTATTTTCGATAGAAAAAAAAGCAGTATAGAACTTAAAAAAGGAGTAAAATTTTTTTGTGCAATTTATTGTTACAAATTACCATATTTAGGTACAAACAAACACGGATATCATAGACATCTTTTTCACAGCAACAATAAATGTTAATAAAATAATGTAAAAAAAAAATATTTTTTAAAAACAAGCTTTTATTTAACCTGTACAATCAAAGGAATAACATGAAGTAGTGTAACAAAAGATTTTTTAACAAGAAAGTTTTGTCAAAACTGCACTAAAATGAAAAAAAATAAAATAAGTTAAGGTCTCGTTAAAGTTACTAAAAGCCATTTAGTGAAAGGAGTTATTTAAACTCTAATGAAAATTACTAACAATTTGTACTAATTTACTTCGTTTTTAAAAAAGCTTGTCTGGACCATATGGGGAATTCATTTATACATTAAATGGCATTGTCATCGTGATTGGAACTATGCTGAAAATTTCAAGTCTCTAACTTGTCGGGAAGTCAGTTTAAAATCGGTTGGAAATTTCCGCGATTTGCGCGGGATGACCAAGTTAAATAAAAGCTTATAAAAATAAATAACTAAATTCTACAAAAGAATTCCAGGATATTCCTGAATGTATGACAATTTTTTTTATTTAATAATTTAAAATTTTTCTGATTTTTATCCCCGAGCGCCCTGCACCTACCTGCCTACGACCAAGCTTACACCTTTTCACTATCACACTTAACTTTACTTACTAACAGTTAGTTTCACCAAACTATTTAAGTGGAAATTAACTTTAATTTTCGAATTTTCGGTTTCACCAATCAATTTTAATTTTGATTTAAGTGACCTATGCTCTGCACTTAAATAAAAGTTAAATCAGAATAACCACACTCAGAGGTGTTACACGTTTAATCACCTGATCATTGTGTAACTGCTGCTTACTTGTATACCAGCCCTGCTTTTACAACACAGCGTGCCAAAGCTTTCAAAAGCTCTCAGTACAAATGAAAGCGAAAGCTAGTCCTAGTCTGTTTTACAACCACTTTTTACTCACTTAAATAAATAGTTTATCGAAACTGAAAATTATTTAAATGAGAATTAAAACAAAATTAAATTAAAGTTAATTTCCACTTACAGCCAGTTTCAACAAACTATTTAAGTGGAAATTAACTTTAATTTTCGAATTTTCGGTTTCACCAATCAATTTTAATTTTGATTTAAGTGACCTATGCTCTGCACTTAAATAAAAGTTAAATCAGAATAACCACACTCAGAGGTGTTACACGTTTAATTACCTGATCATTGTAACTGCTGCTTACTTGTATACCAGCCCTGCTTTTACAACACAGCGTGCCAAAGCTTTCAAAAGCTCTCAGTACAAATGAAAGCGAAAGCTAGTCCTAGTCTGTTTTACAACCACTTTTTACTC
>NW_016176410.1:0-9243 GCF_001687245.7 Rhagoletis zephyria
ATTGAATTCGTTGTTGACGTTGGCGATTTGGTTTGTGTTTTTATGCAGTTTTGGTGTCGCAGACGTTTTCGTTGAAGCCATTAGCATCTAACTGCATATACTTAGTATAAACATTTAAACAAAAATATACGTACATATATGTATATGCACATATACATACATGTAACATATGTATGTATAGTAGGGTGGTCCAAAAATAGATGCGGAAAAAGGGTAAAATGTTAGCTCTCACCCAACAGGATTTTTCTAGATTGGAAAAAAGGTTAACCGTATTTTTTTTTGTTAAGAATAACTTACCTATATTTAGAACTGTCTCAAAGCACATGATGGGGGTAAAAGCTTAACATTTTAAACATTTGTTTTGTTTACCACCCTAATGTGTAATAAACAGATAATCGTTCATAACTATGGCCGTGCGTTTATTTTTTGTTTACAATTGCATGTGCTGTGTTGTTTCTGTTATTAAAACTGAAAAACCAGTTAAAAATTAATGTTCATTTTTATTATTTTTTTTATTCGCTGATTGAATTCAGCGTCACAATCAAAAAGCTGTTTGCCAGTGTTGTTGTTTTGTTTGCTTTTCCGTTTTGTTGTCGCCCCAATGGCGCATTTATCCCATTTGCAATAAATCTGACATGTCGCACCCGTCTATTGGCCGATATTGGCTGCAGTTGTACTGCAGATATGGTTGTGTATTTGCTCTAGCACTCATGCAGATTTTCGTGTGTGTTTGTCTTTATTTTCATTAGCAATCTCATTACTCTTTAGATATTTTGAATGTTTATTTTTTTTTTGTGGATTGAAAATCGCAACTGGAAGTTCGAAATTGCTAATTGTTGTTAATTATAGCAAATTAGTTCATTGGATTGTTTTGCTATTAGATATCGCTTTCAATGTCTACATTGTCTTAAAACAAATGTGTTGACTTCTAGCAAAATAAAAAACAAAAATAGTTAAGTGATTTAAAATAGAAGTTTTCAAAGGGAAAATTAGTTTCAGTTTTATAGTTTTGTTATACTTTTATTAAAATCACATCTAAAACTACAGTTATAATCAGCTTTAAATTCTGGACAGAATTTAAAGGCTTACAGAAAAATGGCCGAACTTAACCTAAGTTGTTCTTCAAAATGTTCTCTAAAATAAGCTCTAAACATATTTTTGAAGTTGATATTTAGGAAATAGCGGAGTGTTCTTCGTTCTTTCCAGCTGGTCTTTCCATCGCAGAGAAGGCCTGCATTTTTCTCTGTTACCAGCAGCGGGATCTTCATACTCTCAAGGCTGAAGAGTTTGCGTCCCTTCCTACGATGTGAAATAGCAGTGCCGCGGTTTTTTAATTCGCTGCACCTGGTCTATATCATTGTAAAGCCTATACAGCTCATCGTTTCGTCGTTTGTGTTGTCTACGCGGGAAGGTCCTGTCTCAAACCTGATTTTTTATCAGGCGAGTCGGAGAGGTTCTTACCAATTCTAACGGAGCTGATGGTGTTGCTCAATGTCATTTTACATAGCCGTATTAGTTTCTTGTTGATACCAAATTCAGACATCGCGACATAAAGCAGCATACCTGGATTATGGTGGATTTATTATCCATACTGATAAGGCCCGCCCAATCAGTTCGTTGATGACCGTATTCAGGTAGAGCACAATACATTGGATGCTAATGTAGAAGCATTGACAGCATTGCAATGTCCAACATATCTGCCGACCTCTATCTCTATGAAAATTGACTCACCTCTACCATGTATGTATATGTATGTTCCTGCTGTCCCATTGGGGATTATACAAATTGGCTTTCCCAAATTTTAAGGTATCCTCTCTGGACTTCATTCATCAGTGCCATTAATTTGCTGCGTGGCGCCTCATGGAGTAGGTTCATATACATAACAGGAGGCGTAGAGTCTAGGCCCGTCGTCCTCTTATAAGACAACACAAAAGTACTTTTATAAAAAAGGAAATTAACTTGTTTTTTGATGGATGCATCAGATGGAAAATTAGTTGTTAGAGAAATCAAAGTTCTTTTAACAATATATCTTTATTTTGAAGTTCTACTCGACGACCCTACCTACATATGTACACTTAGTTTTGGTTCGGGTCTATTTCGTGATATTTTTATCGCACAATGTAAACGCTACACTAAGCAGTTAATTATTCCTTTCTCAAATTTGTTCTTCCAAGTTTCACTTTTTCACGGGCTACTCGCACTTATTTTTTTTTTATAACATAAACTGAATTTTTGCTTAACTACTTGTCGGCTAGTTGGTTAAGATTTAAATTGGGACATCATATTTTTCAAAATCTGGCCGCTATTTTATATTTGTACATACAAAGGAACGGTACCAATAATTTCACTAAACTATCATAAAGTGCTTAATTCGCATTTGAAATGCAAAAATTTATTTCATATGTAAAAATTTCAAGACAAATGGCTTAATGCGCAAACGTGCAGCAACAAAAAAAAAGAAACAATACATCGAAGCTAATGCTGGTAGCGTTGACGTTGCTGTCGGTTGCGACGCCGACGCCAACGTTACCGCTGACTGGCTGATCTATTACTATCAGTGCTGTAACTCGTTTTTGGCTTGCATTAGCATTTTCCAATTTTGTTTCTACCTCGTTTTCTTGTTTAGTTTTTAATGTTTTCTACATACAGTGAGTGTCATTAAAAAACGTACAGTCAAGTTTTATCCTTGTTTTAATATTTTGTTTTATTTAAATTTTATTAAGTTTTATGTATAAAATAATAAATATGGTTAACACTACAATAAAATCCATAAAACTCGAAAGTTTCTCACTTTGTAACAATACCAAAAAAAAAAATAAATAAAAAAATAAAAAATCGTGAAACATTTAATCAAAATTTCACANTTTCACACTTTTCACTCAGAATTTTAAAGATTTTTTTCAGTATTCAACTTTATAGCGATTTGGCGTTGATTTCTGGGATTTTTTTTCGCTGATGATGTTGCGCATTTTCTTACTGTATAAAAAAAAATCCTAAAAAAGTATGAAATTTTGATGAAAATTTGACGGTTTTTTTAATTGTAATTTTTAATTTACTGTATTTTATGGAGTTTGTGTAAGTGTGAACTATATAGAGCCCTAACTTGCAGAAATTCATCTACATAGAGGCTCCAGGAACATTTTCATAAAAAATTTATAAAATTTATACAAAACAAAATATTTTCAAAAACGGAAAAAATACTATAAGATTTTAACTGACACTCACTGTACATATTCTAATTTCCTCAATCTACCCCCTCGTTTGCCACGTTTTTATTTACATTTTTGTTTTGTGTTTATAATTCTTATACGTGAAAGAAAAGCTAGCGCTATTCAAAAATATATCTAAATAAAATGCAGGCGTGAAAAAAAACGATCAATCCCAAAAATAAAATAAAATAAGAACAAATTATGAACAAATAAAAATGCTCAAAACGCTTTGAATACAGACGCTCAATTGAAGTGCCAGACCCACCCTCGAATATCTTACATCATCGCCTTGACGACTACAAGTATTTGCTGCTAGCTGACAGCTTAGTGCTGCGCGCTAGCGCCTAACCACTGACGCTGTCCACAGCCGAGGGCTAGTCGCTGACAGCTGGTGTTGACCGCAGTCTAATATGCTGCCTTGGCGTTGGTTTCGGCGGCGTCAAGAGCGTTTTTTTTTATTTATTTATTCACGCTCATTACAATGAGAATTGAGTGAAATAGGCGTATATGATGTATGCATATACATACATATGTATGTAGTAGTTACTCTTTTGATTCTTTATTTAACATTTTTCTTTTGTTTATTATTTAGCTGTATTCTGCGTATTCTGTTCGCCATGGTTGAGTGTTGATTTTGTTGGTCAGTTGTGTTTGGATTTACCTGCGCATTTGTTTGGTCGTGTAAGTAGTAAGCTTTTATTTTTTTATATATTACCGCCGGGGTTTTTGGAGTTTTTTCTTTTCAATTTTGAGTTGGTGGTAACCTGTGTGCTGCGTGTATTATGTACTCGTACTAGTTTCACAAAAGTGTACACGCATTTATTAGACGTATGTCAGTGCTACCAGCATTTTCCCACTACTAAAAATTCCATCAAACAAAAAACCACCAGCAGTCAGTGCGAGTTGTAGTTGCTTGGTGTACGTAAGCTTGCAGTCAGTGCCAATAAACGCCGCGAGGCCGACACTTTACTTTTCGTGTTACTATTGTAAAATTTCACATTCAGTGTCCATTTACATAGACAGTGAATTTTGTTTTATTTCGCGTAATTCATTACCATTTACACACGCTTTTACTTATGTGAAGAAGCAAGAATGAGGAAGTCAAAACTTTCATCTCCACTCCAATTGAGAAACACTTGTCGGCGGGTCTGCTTGTGAACATAAAAAAATATTAGACTGTCTTCTGTGATTTTTTTTTTGTTGTTAAAAAGTGTAAAAATTGTGAAAGATCGTTTAATGAGTTAGAATGAGAGTAAGTTTTTGATGCAGAAAAGCAAAAAAATTTTGTGTTATCGGAAAATATTGCTAATTCTACGATTACACGCTATTATTTGTTTTGATGGGTGAGTGCAAGCACATGCCATGCAGGTATTCAGTGACGCCCCAGCAGTATAACATAGTATTTACAGTGATGGGCATAAAAATAAGCAAACGTAAAAAAAATTATACGATTTTATTGTGAATCTTCTAAGATTATGCCAATCGGAGAGATAAAATTGAGGGAGGGGGAAAATTCTACATTTGTTTTGTTACTGCCAAACCGATAAACCTTAATTCGTTTATGGATCATTCTTTTCTATCGTTTACTCTTTCTATTAGCGCAGTTTCTCTATATGGCACACTGATTCAGCTTATAATGCGTTACACCATTCGCCGCTCAGGACTGTTACAGGGAAATTCTGGCAACTGTATTTCACCTCACCACAGTCTTTCGAAAGACAAAAGTCTTTCGTAAGGCAGTTGTCTATTCTCTCAACTATCTTAAATGCTCTTTACTGTCTTTCGAAAGACTACATAGTTGAAAGGTCTGCTAACGAGGAGGTCTTAGCGTTATGCTGTTTGCTTTTAACCGCCAATTGACAGAAAATAAAAATCATTTTCCATTTAAATTGCTGGTGAAACCGGCTGTAAGTATTTTGTAATTAAATTAAATTTAAAGAACATATACCTATATTACTCTTTTTAAAACAATCAAAAGTATTAAATAAAAGAAATTAAATAAAAAAATTAAAAATTAAAATAAAGCAAAAATAAATAAATGGTTTTAAAAATTAAATTAAATTAAAAAAAATTTCCTTAGTTGATTAAAAAGAAAAAAATTTTATAAATAAAAGAAAAAAAAGCTCAGCCGTCCAAAGACTTGAAATCGTGATCTTTGGAACGGCAGAGCATCACTCGGCCATTGCGACTGTTGGAGCGCCGCCAGCTAAATGTCAACAAGTGCTTTCTCTCAAAATAGCTTACCACGAGTGGTGAATAAGAGAGCTTTTCTTCTAAGACTTTTATGCTAGAATAACAAAAGTCTTTCAAACTATATTCTTTCATTTATCTTACGAAAGGCTATTTACTTACTGTCTTACCCAGAATTGCCCTGTTAAGATATTATATCACCAATTGAGTGATTGGTCCTCCTCTACATTTCCAACGGCACACTAATTTTTTGGAGGTCATATTCTTGCTAGGTGTTCAGCCGGATTTCGCCAACAATGTGTTGTCGTGCTGTTATAACACAAATGCGAGGTCCTACAATTTTACGCCGCCCCCGAACGATAAATGGTTTTAAGGTAGTCTTTTTCTTGGTAGAAATGCACTGGAAGGTTTGCAATTAATAGCCGAGGGCTACTGCTGTTAGAAAATACTTTATATTTTTAGCAGTTTTTAGGAGTCGAGATCGAACTTACGTCCTGCAGAGTGATAGCACGCATCTCTAACGATTGAGCTACTATTTACAACCAACACATATAAAAATTAGCCTCCATTATAACGAATCACACTATCACTTGTATATGGAAAGACAATGGTGAATGGACCAACAACAGCAAGGAAACGCTGTAGGTTGTGAAATAAGCCCACATTTCTGGCTGCACTGAATCGGGGAAAAATCCGACCATGACATTCAATATGGGTAGCTAAGATGCTGAAGATATTATGACAGTAATGACATGAATATGCTTTGAGATTGTTCAACCCATTTAAGTCAGCACGGCATTTTCCCTGCGGTTCTGCAAAATTGATATGCTGTTCTTCCCACGACAAATACGAACATTGAAAGAGAATCAGTCTGTAAGCCCCACGTCGTTGTTACTAATCATATATGGAAGAGGATTCTACCGATCCAAATGACGGCAAATCAGCATGCACAAATATATGATGGTGCAAATAGAAAAGGCTCTGTACTACCGAGAATTCGAGATTGGAGTTCATGTGGATATATAGCTTTCAAACTCGTCTTCACCGAGACTTTATTGGAGAGTGTGGACTCAGTCGCTGGTAGTACTACCCTTTATCATTAGCTTACCAATTTTTTAATTACCTGACAGCAATGACTGAAAGAGGTTCAGCGTCAATGTAGCCGCTTGTCGTCAACATGATCTTACTCAAGAACAACGGAGAAGCTTATGTAGGCGATCTAGCCATTAACATCGTTGGTAGATGGGAGTTGCTCTAATTAACGTGGTTATCGGCGGTAAAAAATTACATTGTATGTATGCCAAAAAGTTTGCAAACGCTTGATGGTCTATGTTTAGATTGAGCTTTAGGCACCACTCCCATGAGAGACAGTATAGATAACACTACAGTTAATACAACGTTCATTACGCCACAGTAGATTAGGAGACATTTACGTACTTGATAAAATGCCGCCAGCGAATTACAAAATCACGAATGAGGCTATTTTAAATGCCCGAAAGTTCTTCTAAAGGAGGGATTATGTAAGATTCTTAACCTCACCACGTGAATACCAATCGTAGACTGGTGTTTCAGAACCCCCTTCAACCAAAGATTGTAGAACACTTTATTCGGAATGGCCTTGCGTTAAGCACTTATGTATAAGTTGAAGCAGAGTCTGGTTGAAAGCTTCACGCTTTATTTGCGAATAGTATTGTGTTGGCTTCACAATGTTCTATAAAATGTTCGCCTGATATACGTTCGCGAAGTATTAACATTGTTCTCGCGGAAATGGAGCTTGGTTGCCAAATCGTAGGCGATCCTGCACCAAGCTGTGTGGTGGCCACTTGCAACATATGGAACGAGCTCCGACGTACATCTGTTTAATGAGCGATTTTTCCACAGTGAGCATTTTTTCCTAGAGAAACAGAATTCGTCTGTGACCGTTTTTCCGGTACAGGCGAAAAAAGACATTCGATTTTGACTTATGTTTTGCTTTCAACGCTTCTCTAAGTGCCCGGTGTGTAGCTTACATGTATTGATTCCCGTCACTTCACTTATTATAATACGGGACATGCTGCCCTTGCTGATATTCATTTCCCGAAACCTAATGTTCTGCTTACGCAGCGGATATATACGGCTTTATTGCCTTTCATCGAGAGAGAGAGAGAGAGAAGCAACGTCACCGTCAAGCGGTGGTGAGTTTACACGTTAACACGTACATCTCATAAGATAGGTCGTATCAGCTGATCCGGTCTTATATTTTAAAAGCGCAGTTAGTCAACGACGTAAGCTGAAATTAGTCAAGAACGTAACCCTACCGGTACGTAAACCCGAGTCAGCTGACACGATCTGTCTTACCAAAGCGCCATGTAAATGAAAACTCAACACCGCAGAATTTTTCTGTAGTTGTAGCCCGTAGCGCAGAAATCTGCGGAATTTAGATTTTTCCGTGTCAGCTGATTTCTCCTTCTTTAGATGGTTGCCACTTCGTCAGTTTTACAGATGGTAAAAAAGTTATAAGTTCCTATTCAAAATATGTTTAAAATATTTGAAATTTACTACTGAATAAGTTTTTTGTTGAAAACTAAGTAGTTTATGTTTAGCTAAAATCTATTATAGCACAAAAAATTGTAGTTGAAAGGGTAAGTTTATGAAAAGGNATTGATGAGTGGCAACAGTGCAGTAAGCAACACTGAGGGCGCCAGTAATCGACAAAATTCTGCGTATACAGACTGCGTTTAAGTATACGTTCTGCGTTCTCGACTAATTTCAGCTGTAGCGTAAACGTAGGTTGGCGTACGTAACAGCATATCAAATTTACTGTTGATAGAGAGAGAGAGAAGCAGCGGCAACGTCACCGCCATGCGGTGGTGAGTTTTCGCTAACACACGAATCCCATAAGGTAGATCGTGTCTGCGTCAACCTACGTCTACGTTAGGTCGTTGACTGTTTGAGCTTTAGGTGGTGGTTGAGCTCTAACTTGCGTACTCAAATATTTGCTAGTATTAAGTGCAACCGAAAAATATAATAATAATCATCTGAATGCCTTTCTGTCAAGAAACACATACATTTTCAAGTGCCTTTATTTTTAATTGAATTCATATTAATTCACTTAATTTTTCCTTAATTTTATGCCCACCACTGTTTATTTGAGGCCAGTTTGTCACCGAAGTCTTTCGTTTCGCTGCGTTTAATAAATGTGTGTTAATAAATGTGTATACACATACATATGAACATTAGGGTGCATCACTCTCCTTTAGAAAATAAATTAGGCCTGTTTTTCTTTCGGAATCCGGACTAACATTTTGCTTGTTTGTTATGCTTTCACGCTTTAACTCAACCGATCATCATGGCATTTTGCATGCGGGTTTCATTTAGCCCAACATAAAGATAAGACAGCTTTTATCTCGATTTGGAAGGGGCGTATAGCACCTTCCCCACAAACGAAAATTTTCATACTGCATATCTCTTCAAATGTTTGTGGTAGAGTACTGAAACTGGGAGATATGTATATGAAATCAATCCCGTACTCACGAAAAATTTAATTTTTCATACTGCATATCTCAGGAAGTATTTGTGATGGTCTCCGGAAGTATAGGTATAATATATAAGAAATCATTTCTAGGGGGTGCGTCAACTCCCAAACAAATTGATTGTTTATTTATTTTATATGACAGAATACTAAAACTTGGTATCGAGTTACTTACTTAAAATCAATTTCATACTCATAGAAGAAAATCCTATACAAACTGAATTTTTATACCGCATATCTTTGGAAATATATGTGGTAGAATACTGGAACTTGGAGAAAGATGTTAGTTATTGGAAAATGTGGTGTACATACTGAAACTTTCACAATGCATAT
>NW_016176411.1:0-9241 GCF_001687245.7 Rhagoletis zephyria
GTAGCCGTACGTGGCACAGTGTACCGTGGCCAAAAGTAGGAAGAGCTCAGATTACACGGTCCCGCCTACGGTGCTAAAGAATCACTTCCAGGCAAGGATCCCTTCAAGCGTAGAGTAGGAGGAGTATTCGGTCCTGATATCGTATTCTGACTCAACAGCCATCTACACTGATGGCTCCAAGTTGGATCTGAAGGCAGGAAGTGGGATATACTCACAAGAACTCTCACTTAGCCTTAGTTTTCGTCTACCAGATCATGCAGCGTTTTTCAGGCTGCACTATCAGGAATAAACGAAGTCGTAAGTTGGATGATCAATTCTCTGATTTGTCTGAAGGCGGTAACATTTTTTTCTAACAGCCAAGCGGTTATTAAATCACTTACTTGTGACAAATCTACATCGAAGATTGTTATGGAATATGGACGTACTCTTAATGAACTGGCAAAATGCTACGTTACTAATGTTGTGTGAGTGCCAGGCCACAAAGACATACCGGGAAACTGTGCTGCAGACGAACTAGCAAGGGAAGCTATCTGCTTCTTGCAAGCTCTGGCCGGAGAATAAATTTGTCGGACGGGCTAATGTAAGATGGTCTGCGGAGCCTACTTACAGGATAGCAAAACATATCTGGCTGGCCTAAGCTGGACAAGCGTAGATCTCGCCCTCCCCTTCACTTGGAGCGACCACTACTGCTCTGTTATTGGAGCTCTCGCCGGGCTTTGCCTGATTAGATGGTGCAGCCGAGATAACCTAACCTAACGTAACCTGGATATTTTGTTGATTTTGAAGGATAATCAATTCTGCACGCCAAAATTTCTTAGAGCACGTTAAAAATGTGGGTTGAAAAATTTATGATCCTATTATATTTTAGCAGGGTAGTTCAGAGTGATGCAGAATAATTTGCTCGGGCATCCTCTGAATTCCTGGCCCGATCTCTGTAGCAAAACGGAAGAATTTCCCTCTAGACCCCATGATTTATAATGAGAGAAACAATTTAACGCCCAATCCAGTCAGAACAGCGTTGCAAGATTTTCCACAATATTTTCTCTAAGCCAATGTTGGCTGGATCTGCTACAGCCTGAATCGATGCGAAGTGGCTATTTAGCAAGATCTTAAGTAGTATATACTTTGGATAAGAAGCTCCCAAGTAGCGAACATCATCTATGCTACAGTTCAGATTGCAGTAGAATTGTTTGTATTTCACGTTCATCTACTACATAGTGATCTTCTTTCTTAGTTATTATCACTGAAGCAATAAATGACAAGAAAAATGTACTCAACATTCTTCAATTAAACTGAACGTTATAAGAAATGAACATTTTTCAATTAAAATTGAATTATTAGTTTTATGAGCTTGTACACCAAAAAAAAAGAAACATTCTTCTTCATTGCCAGAGCAACTTCGCCGGAAAAAGACGACAGCAATTTACTGCTTTCTAATTAACGAACAGGGAGAGTGTACAACACAAGATACAAAAAAAAAACAAAACCGAAATGTCATCAGCCATAAACAACCAACAGAGAACAACAAAAACAACCAAAATAACTGTTTGCTGGTCAAACAAGAACGAAGAAAGAACAGCAACAACAAATATTGTGTTAAAACAAGGTACGAATATAAACAATCGCCAGAAATATTAATAATGGAATTTAACGTCATAAACCACTCAACAACATAAAATTTTAAGCTGGAGAACCAACACAACAAAACAAACAACAACAACAACAACCAGTTACGGAAGGAACAACAACGACAACGAGTTAACACACGAAAAAGAGAAACATCGACAGTAGAAAACGGTAGCAGCAACAAGAACGAAGGAATCGAAAAGATTCATAAAGTTGGTGAAAACGGTGCGCTGGGAGCAGCTAAAACAACAACAACAACAACAGAACAGTATGTATGGAACAACCGAGTAACAGGCGCATCGGACACGTCGCATACAACTAAATATGTACATATGTATTCATATAATAGCTAATGGGCGACGAGTGTGTGTTTAATGGATAATGGCTGTGGAGGTAGTAGTGGAGTTGACAACCGCGCGCGCGTTCACTGCCTCACGTGAAAGTCTTTGCCTTCCGTTTTCTTTCACATTGCGCCAAAGCAGCCTTTCCAAATATGCAACAAAAAATGCATTCAACATTACTCCATTTAACATTTACCAGCAGCAGAAGCATCAGCAACAGCAGCGCAATGAGAGCTACCGCCCATGACGCTATTATTTCCTGCCTCAACATAGAACTCCTTGTTTCTGTGTCTATTGCAGTCGGGCATTGCCTAGCTGCTGCTGCTGTTGCTAAAATAAATGCCGCCTCTCCTGTAGTTGCACACAAACATTCCCGCTTTTCAGGGAATTTTTCCTTATTCTTCCTTATTTTCTGCTGTAGCTTTGCGACTGCATTCTTTTTATGTATACATGCATATGTATGTAGGTAGCCTGGTTGTGTAGATTGCATTTTATAAAGCGAATTTTTGTATTTGACGTCTTAGAATTTCCGCCAAACCAAGCTGCCAGTTTCAGTTTGTCGTTGTTGTCGCTAACAACGTTACCTTGAATGGCAGTTTGAGGCTGACGTTTTTTTTTTACTCACACTTGTTCTTTTGCCAGATTTGTTCTGCGTAGATGAAATACATAGAAATTTATAGACAGTTTTACTTTGGCATAAAAGTGCCAATATTTTCCTGTAATTAAGAGAAATTAACAAAGCATGCCAAAGCTTGTTTCCACCAGGCAACGAGGAAGCGGATGCCTGATTATGTAGCAAGAAGAAAGTAAACTAAAAGCTTTATTGGAATCCGTTGTGGAAACAATTTTTATTTCTATCTGTTGTCGGCATTTACTTGTACGAAGCATTCCTGATCCATGGCCAACACAAAGACAGAAGGCATGTCGTTGCGCCCGTCACTTCTTGCTCAGTTCCTTTGCAGATCTGCAGCGATTGTCGTCTAAAACAAATCAATCCTTATAATCCAAATTATCACTATATAAACAGTCGCGGAAGGGGATTCAAATTCAGACCTAATTAACTTTTTTCTGTCGAAACCAGGCACAGGGTGTCAAAGAGCTCAGTTGTTCGTCTCTCAACATATCTCGGCCAAATGTCTCATACATAATTCTGGCAAAGGCGGGGCAGAAGCACCGTCTCATCCTCTTCAAGGCAGGATGGACAAATGCAGTTGTCATGTACGCCTATTACACCCAGGTGTTTTTTCCACGTGAAGTGACCAGTCAGCAGTCCAACAAATTGTATGCAGTCCCGTCTGCTCATTGAGAGAAAAAAGCTAGATAGACCTTCTGCGATTAACTCTTTAAACGCTAGTGTTACATATATGTAACGCTCGAATTACGTGGAGTAATATTGTTGTTATTAAAATTTTTATTACATAACAAAGATTCACAAGTGTTACATATATGTTTCAGGTCATACAGACACCCCTTTAAAGAGGTCGAAACTTTTCATTATGGGTTTTTGAACATATCCTCTCTTTTAGTGTCCTCCAAAATTTGTTTCCTCTCAATTTCCTCTTTTGCTTTCGCGTTTAATGAGTTAAAGGCAACCTAAGTTTTGCCCACCTTCAGCCCCTCGATGCCTCCCAGTCACTGCTGAGCGAAGTTTTCACCCAGTTCCTGATGGTGGATTCGATGGCCGAAGTGAGGAGTGCTATAACTGGTTGCGGACCGAGTAATGCCTGGTCTGAGCTAATTCTGGCCAAATGGTCAGATGTCTCATTACCAGGTACTGCCGACTGTCACTGCAGACACGTAAACTCCTTCCCCTCCGCCAATTTTCCACCATATAGTCCATGACCTTGAGGATTGCAAATACTTCAGCATGGAACCCCAGAGCATATTAACCAAAAGAAAAGTGAAGCTTATCCCAAGTAACTGCGATGGAGACCCCAGATCCTGACCCAAAGTCAGTGTTGGAGCCATCAGTGAAGATTCGATAATGTGTGAGTCTGGGCTCAGTACTGGATTTAAACCAGCAGTCAGCCTCAGGAACTCAACCTTACAAGAAGCATTGTGCTCCACGTGAGATTTCCACGATAGTTTCGCATGCAGAATTACTCCTAGATACTTTACTTCGGGAGCAGTCTGAATTGTGACTCCTTTAAGTATAAGGGGAATGAGACCATTCAACCTTCTGCTTCTAGTGATTTTTGGGTTAGCGGTGAGCCCATTTCCATCACACCGAGTGTCAATCATATTCAACATTGTCTGCGCTTTCCTCCCAATAGCCGGCAGAGATGGACCCATGACAAGGCAGGCCACAGAGTAATTAAGAGTGGCAAGAAGAAGAGTACCAATTACTAGACACGAGAGCAAAGGGGAAAGCACACCACATTGAGAGCAGAACTTGTTAACCCCGCACGTGATATATTGACCTCCTTCTGCCTGAATACGGATGACCCGCTGCGCCAGCATTGAACGAGCCCAATTTACCCGTACAGAATGTACTCCAAAGCGAATTCTTTCTTATTGATGACATGGCTAATTCTGGCAACCATATTTTGCAAAACCGTCTCAGAGGGTATCCCCGCCTTATGGGCATGTTGATGCAGAGGATGTGACAAGAGCGCCTCTCTACGAATGCGCAACTCTACCAATCTTTCCAGACATTTTAGCATGAAGGTGGTCAGCTGAAGAAGGTCTAGCTGCTGGGGCTAGTAGGCTAGTATAGTCATCCTTACCAACCTGAAGTATAAAGACGACATCAATCAGCCTCCAAGGTTGTAATATGTACGCAAGTGCAAGTGCAAGGATTCCATCCGGACTGGTCGATTTGCATATCTTATGGCATCTTCAATCGCTACAATTCTGGCAACAAACCAGTTGTACCTTGACACATTCCCTCCAGTCGAGGGAGACGAAGGCGTAACCCTTACAAGACTTCCAGGAAAGTAGGCCTCCAGAAGAACAGATAGAGTCTCAAGCCTAGTATCCGTTAGGGAGTCATCAGGCCTTTTTGAGTGAACCCAGCTTTGTGGTTCGGTCCTTTTTCAGAACTTTTACGAGCCTAGCCGTTTGCATTATTATTTAAAAGAGGCGCTCTTGACAGAGCGAATTAGCCTATTAGCTCTCTTTGCGAACAGCGATAGCGTTCCTAGTCCATCTAAAAATTAGTTTTGAGGGCCCAGTTTAGAAGTTTACTCGACTCACTCCTTAACTTATGTGGTCTATTTGCATCACAAAAGCTAACCTTGCTTCGACATCAGATCTAAAGCAAGCGAAGTTGACAGTGATATTTTTATACTTTTCACAGAAATATATAACTTTCTTATTTATTAGGGAAATTAATTCGGATTTTCCAAACCGGTTGCAACTGCCTTTTTTTAGATTTTTTTTTTTTAAATCTATATTTTTACAATCCAATAAACCGGGTTCACTCCAAGCTTATCTATATATAGTACATATACCTCAATCTAAAAATTCTCAATAAATGTTTTAACGAAAACGGAAATAGAACAATTTTAATAATTTTACATTTGAATACTGGCATATTTTTCATTTCAGAAAGTTACAAAAAAATATAAGGAAAACCATGATAAAAATATAGTAAGGTATAACCGCTGAGAGTCACTTTTAAAATTCTTGACGTTTCCAAACAATTTAATTTTTAAATTTACTCACAACCTCACACACACATTTTCATTTTCAATCTCAAGCAACAACAATTTCGAACAATTTCAATTTTTCATTTTCACTTTTATATGATTTTAAATTGAGAGAACGGTTCTACCTTGCTATGTTTTTATCATGAGGAAAACCGAAAGAAAATCTTTCACTGTTTCTTTTTTGTTGTAGTAGCTTACAGAAGTTTGTCTAAATCAGACTATCTAGGCCAGATCCTTTGGATTTGTAGCGTGAGGAGAGACAATTTGAGGCGCTGATTTAAACGGAATTTTTCACTAATTTTTTTCTGTTTCACTTGAAATCCAAAATATCTCCAACTTTGTATGCAAGAAAATGCGTAAAAAAATTGCCAAATATGAACTTAAAACTTGCTCTTTATTATATTAATAGCCTAAAAAGATGCATACCCAAAAAAAAAATTCTGCAAAAACTGAAAATTTAGTTCATATTTGCACAAACTTTGAAATATGAATTTACGCGGTTTTTTTAGATAGTGAACTATGTTTTTATAAAAAAATACTTAACAATTGTTAAATATGAAAAAGCAAAATAGGCAAAACTTGTTAAAAAGTCGCACCTTGATAAAACCGGTTTAACCATTTTTTCTTCATTTGAAAATGGGGAACAGGTTTTTTTTCAAATTGCCATTTTTCAAAGAACTCGAAAAACTCTCTTTGGGGTTTTCCACAGTAATAAAAAAAAATATCATCGAATACTTTTTAACGCAATATTTTTTTTGGTCGAATAGGTACACTTATGAAGGAAGTGACTTTGAGGCCAATTTTACGCTTTGGCGAGAGGAAAAAATATCGCAATAAGAAGGGGTTTCACAAACTATATTCAAATTGATTTAGGTATTGGGGGAGTTTGTGCTCCGCAGAGATGTTAAAAATACTTGTAAAATAATATTTCGATACAAAATACAAATACATACCTCACATAAAAAGTATTTGAAATACGAATGCAAAATTTGCTTGTAAATCAGAAATTTTTAAGCAAAAAATAAAACCGACCGAAAACAAGTAAGCATTTGGTATTTTGTACTTGTATCGTAAATACTTGTATTTGAAAAATTTAACATCTCTGGTGCTGTGATATGTGTGGTGAGCGAATTCCAAGCTCATTCGCCATAATCCAGTCTTAAGCTTTCGCCAGAAAACTTGCAACGAAAGTCTTTAAACAATGAAGTTAAATGAATTATTGATAACATCATCGACAAATTCAGCATCGAGTCATAACAGTAGTAGTAGAAGTACTATATTAGTTTTCCCGATACAATATATTCGAAAAAATTTTAACAAATAAACCGAACAATTGTACAAGTGGAAAAGTGAAGCAAAACTAAAATTTACGAAAAATCAGTCTGAGGACGATTCAGTGATTTGAGAAAGTATCACTGATATCATAGCTTGAATGAGTTTAATTCGCCTTTTAAATTACTACAAAAAAAGTATCAAAAGAATGTAACAAAATTTACAAATTCCAGCCAGCAAAGAAGGTAGGCTCTCTCCAGAAGATTTAGACCTCAAACCCCTCAAAAGCATTACGAATCCTATACGTTTTAAAGCATTATAAATAAAGAACATACATTGAGAAAATACTAAAAAAAGTTAAAAATACCTTCTGTGTTGATGAGAACAACTTCAAGAATAATTATAGCACTTTCAAAAAATTTTCGTTGATTTACTTTCAAAATAACATAAAAAATATTTGGTGATTTGACTATTTCGCCAAAGGATTTATTTTTATTTATTAAGGAACGATTTTCTGTCATCTCTTGCCAAATTTGGTTTGAAGAGAAACCGGTTTCGGCGTTGTGCCATCTTCAGAGTCATATTTCGTTTTAAATAGTTTCGTTTTGTGCGACAATATATTTATAGTCGTGTTAATTATCGCGGCCTAAGAAAGATGCATTGAAGTGACTCGAGCCATTATCACTAAGATCGTATTTAGTTTTTCTCTTAAAAACTTTAATTCAACAAGTAGTTAGTCATGAAATGTGCTCCGTTGGAGATACTTTACTCCAATTTATCATAAAATAAATTTATTTGCGAGTGATAAAAATCTATCGATTGTTGCCGAAAACAAATTTCACAGTGATAAAAATCTTAAAACAAAAGCCACACTGTAGCAGCACGAAAAGCAGTAGAGAAGATTAACCCTAGACCCCAGTTTATGAAAGCTGCGCTGATGGCCCAGTTCGTCTGATTAATGATTAAAAAATAATGATTAAAATCAACTAATCTTAATCATCTGTACGATTAATGATTAAATTTTTTTTAATCGTCGGTTGTGATTGCTATTAAGTAATTTTAATCATTAATCGATCCAATTAAAAAAGATCTGATTTAGTGGTCTAGTTTGTCCAGTTTTTCAAACTCCAGTTACAGTTATTCTTTTGTTTTTGACGCTTATAAACAAAAAAAAACATAATGTGTATATAAAAAAATTATTATTGTTATAACTACTTGGGAATTTTCACAACCCATCGCACATGTGCTGAGGGATATTAAAACCTAGTTTGCATATCGTCTGCTGGTAATATACCACAATAACAATGCACAACAAATCGCTTAGATTGATGTGGTAAATCAACTGAGCCATCCGCGATTAACAGACCTTGTGTGCACAGGACAAAACCAGCATAAATTAATCAATCACTACCTATGTACCTACTTAATCAAGTTAAGGGTTAATGATTAAAAATTTATTTTTTTTAAATTAGGGTTACAATTAGCTGTTTAATCAGAGTTAATTAAATATGGATTAACTATAATCCGATTTAATTTAATCAAATTAACTAATTGATTAAAGAATTAATCATTTAGTGCCAGCACTGGTACGTATTAGCAATTTTACAGCTGGAAAAAGCTTTTGGAGCTGATGGCTTGCTCTCAGCCAAAGCCGTGGTTACAGCGCCAAACAAGATGAATAGTGTTTGTGAGAGAAAAGACAGATTTTATTACCATTATCTAAATCTTCGGTGCTTTCACTTAGCCACCACTGTATTTTTCGTCTGTTGTACAGCCTTTTCGATATCAGATCGCAGATGAAGCTACCAGTTTTACCACTGTTCAAATATTTGAAGATCACAAATTTTATTTGAGGATATGAAAAAGATCGTTCTAGCCTTCATTTCATAGCTGCTGATAGGTTAAATTTTGCAAATATATTTGTTTTTAAGGCCCCAGAAAAGCAATCCTCAATTTAGTTGAACGCATATAGTTATTTTGTAAACATATATGGGACGAAAGTCAACAAGTTTTATCACTTGATTTCTCACATGAATAATAAACGCATATATTACAGATAATTTGATTAAACAGGACCTCAAATAAAATGTTTTAACCTTTGATTTAACATTTGTTTGTATGTATGCATGTGCGCACTTGCATGAGCAGTTTTCCACAATAAATTCATTGTATTGCTGAAAGTAAATAAAATCTGAAATAAAATTTTACTTTTTCTCCCTTTTGCGGGCTGTTAACCCTCTTCACATTTGACTGCACAGTGAGCAATACAAACAAAAGCAATGAAATGATAATGTGGCATCTCATTTGCCTTATGTAATGAATAACTTGTGCAAAAATTGACAAGGGCAACAA
>NW_016176413.1:0-4084 GCF_001687245.7 Rhagoletis zephyria
GTGATCGGTTCCGGTTCTGGACTCAGATTTGTCATCAGCGACATCTTGCTACTTTTATCTGCGTTGTGAACTTGGATTACGACGGCGACATCTTTTGGCGGAGCAGCAGCAAACCATAGAGCGGTTCTGCACCGGAGCAACAGCAAACCTTATGCCAGAACCGGCATAAATATACTACTGCGCGTTACCGCTAAGAAATTAAATTTTATCACTTTTCTTAGCGTTAACTTCGATTTACTTTGTTTATCCGATTTACTTTGCTTATTTATAGGGTTTTCATGCAAATTGCTACACATAGACAATAAAAAAAATCTCGACCTGCTAGAAAAAACCAAAGATGTATTTTAACTTCTGCAAATATCCGCACACTTGCTCCATTTCAAACCATTTTTCTGTAGCAGCGCTGCTGCACCGGTTCCAGAACCGGCATAAATATACTACTACGCGCATTACCTGCGTTAACTTGGAAGGTTTAGAAAATACCATTGTCGAATATTTTCCCAATATTGACTCTGAGGATGTCTACAGCTGGATAACAAACCCGTTTTCATGTGACCCGAAAAGTAAATCTACTGGGATGACTAATTAGCTCTTGAAAACCTTCTGGACATAAGTGAAGACAGCACTTTGAATCAGCGTCTTTGATAGCAACTAGCCGGAGAAAATTCGATCTAGCCGGCAGCCGATTTGTTAGCCGGTTTGTAAAAAAAAGTTAGCCGTTTTTAGCCGATTTTACTATTTGCCTAATTTTCAGGTGCAAAAAGTAAACAAGTTGTTCGAAAGCAATAATGCAGACCCAATGAAGATTTTTAATGAACTCAATGTTTTACTTTCGCATCTATGCTCCCTAGTGGTTATTAGCGCGGACACATTTGATCCTATATGCTCCCCGTTGGAACCATACCTTGCTCCATTTCCTCAGTTTTATCACAGTTTTGAAGAGTATTTAAAAACAAAAGTAAGCACAAACGCTTTTGACCACGAAGCCGAGAAAATAATTCGAGAAAATGGTCGCTATTTTATTATCACTTTAATAAAGGAATTACGCCAACGCCTCCCTACAAATATTGCCACACTAAAAAAAATTGACTTTTTTCGGTTGGAAATGCATTAAGAGTAATTAAACCAAAAGTATTTGTTCAACTACAGCAACAAAAACACAAATATAATGCCGACGAAATAACATCCATAGAGATGCAATGGCAACGGTTAACGTTACATACCTGGAGTAATTTAGACTCAACTGTAAAATTTTGGGCCGAAGTTTATCAATTTCGAAATGCCCTAGGAGAAAACCCTTTTGCTGACCTTTCCAACCTAGTTTTTAGTTTTCTTGTTTTGCCTATAAGTAATGCAGAAGTAGAGCGAATATTTAGTTCAATGAATATAATAAAAACTAAGCAAAGAAATCCAATTTGCGTTAAAACGTTAAACGCTATTTTATATATAAGATACGGTTAAAAACGCGAAGAAAAATGCTGCCATAAATTCAGGTGATATATACAATAGTGATTCATTTGATGATGAGGAATATACACTCGATATAAATTAATGGTGTTAACTAGTCTTTCGTTTCTTGCGATTTATTTAAATAAAGCATGTGAATTTTCACTAAAACATTTTAGCCGTTTTTTGCCAGAGTCTATGTGAAATTTCACTAAAACATTTTAGCCGCTTTTTTTTGCCAATCTAGCCGGTCGGCCCAAAAAGTTCTGGCAACACTGCTTTGAATATTAAATACTACGAGGGGAGCCAAGAGAGTTCTGTATGCAAGTGTATGCAGAAACCAATGCTGTTTGCAAGATTGCAATAAAAATACAAGTGACTTTTACTTTTACATTTCTAACATTTCTATGTGACCGCTGAAACACAATGCCAGCGAACGGCGAATTTTTTGGCGCGATTGTTCGCTGTAAAAATTAAAATACGCTGTCGCGCACAACCAAAGCAAACCACGTCGTTCGCCCGACGACTGTTCGCGACGATAGATTTCTTTCTATTGTCTTTCTATTGTCGTTGTGGCCATATGCTAATTATTTTCTGATTTTTGAATCGAAATTGAAAAATACTGTATTAGTTTTTGTTAAAAATTAATAATCTTGTTGTGTGTAAGAATTTTAATTGTACCTTGTCATAAGCAGCTGAATTCGTTGTTGCCGTAGTTGTGTTTTACTGAGCGAAATTTTTGGGCGAAAGTTGCTGCCGTCGTGCTCTACTAGGCAAAAATTCGCCTTTTGTCGGTATTGTGTTTCAACGGTGAGACTGCATTTTCAATAAGTGCTTACATAAAAAACNATTGTGTTTTACTGAGCGAAATTTTTGGGCGAAAGTTGCTGCCATCGTGCTCTACTAGGCGAAAATTCGCCTTTTGTCGGTATTGTGTTTCAACGGTGAGACTGCATTTTCAATAAGTGCTTACATAAAAAACAAATACACCAGCAAGCTTTCAGAGTCAAATGATTTCAGGGTAAAATTTTCAAAGCTCCCAATAAACTTAAAGGAAATAATGAAATCTTTAAAACAACTTCAGTCCTCAAATTAAAGCTAAATGAGCATAAAGTTTGCATTGTGTTTCCTTGTTTTCGTAGATATTTGAAGAGTAGGGGTGCCGCAAAATTTTTTTAGCACAACAAGTGTGCCGCGATAAAAAAAAAGTTTGGGAACCTCTGCTCTAACTCATTACGTCATCTTCAAATGGCTATAGTTTCTGAAGGAAAAATCGTAAAGCACGACTCGAGGCACATTTTGAAGGGTACTTAATAGCTGAAATACAATGCCGGCGAACGGCAAACTCACCACAGCGAAATTCCCGCTGTCGAAACTAGAACACCCGTAAGCATATGAAATTGAACACAGTCAAAGCGAAATGCGAAGTTCGCTCGGCGGCGTTTCATGGCGATAGATTTTTTTCTATCGCCCTCGTGGGATATAACAGCTGTACGCGCCAAAGGGGGCCGCATTTCTTTTTTGCTTTCAAAGTTTTAGAAGAAAACAACATAAACACGAATTTTTTTGTAGTTTGCGAAAAATATAGTTGTGGATTCGTTAAATCTGGCTTGAAATACAATAATTTATAATAATTTCTTTTTCTTTTACATTTATATTTTTTATCATTTCCTCATTTCTAAATATGGTTAGTTTTTTTCTAGATATGGTCACCCAAAATGGTATTAGCTGCTTTCGTTACCGCTCTTATTCTTGCCGTTCGCCGGTATTGTATTTCAAAAATAAGAATAGTACTAAATGGCATACAGCAAACAAAGGTGCCCATTAAAGCCGTTTTTTGTGTACTTAGCCGCGAAAAACCTCAATATCTTGGAGCAGTTGTAAGCTAGAGCTCGAGTTCTAAGCATAAAATTACTTTCAAATCTGTATTAATAATTAACATGTTCTTATTTTTTTGGATTACATGTCAAATCGCAAGTCTACTGAATTCATGCTATTTATTCTGCCTTATCCTGGGTTTCGCCAGAAAAAAATTTCACCCGAAAATTTTTATTCCGCCAATATAAAATACATGCTGACTTATCCTGAGTTTCGTCCGAAAAACATTTCACCCGAAAATTTTTATTCCGCCCATAGTAAATATATGGAAATCAAAATTTAAAAGTGAGCCGGTTCGGGGAAAATGAAACTCTTGATAAGGCCAATGGAAACCAAAAGTGAATAGTGAACCGGTTCGGGGAAAATTAAACTCATGACAAGGCTGTATATAAATATATAAATAAAACAGACTACAAGCCATTTGAAAACTTAATTATAATCTACACGTAACGTAACAGTCCGACTATTTTTTGCAAATATTGAAAAGTACTTCCAAAAATTTTAATGTAACAGTCCGCTATAGAAACATTTATTTATAACTCCTAAACAACAGGAGCTGTATGAGCTTTATACGATATGGACATAATAATATCCCAACGGTTTTTACCCTCCATTCCCGCCTATCCGCACGAGGGGCGCAGTCCGCATGACGTACGGAACCAATATTTTAAATTTTTGTGCCGAGTCACGATAGGCAGGAGTTTGTTAAGTGTCGAGATCTAAAACTGTTCAGCTACAGAACTAAATTCATCAGCTGATT
>NW_016176413.1:5416-7415 GCF_001687245.7 Rhagoletis zephyria
CGGGCAGGTTCTACACTCACTCCTATAGAACTTAGCTAGGTATTTAGAGACGGGCAGGTTCTACTCCCTCTCTTGGAAGGTTGTGGGTAGGTTCTACTCCCGCTCCTTTACTATAGCTGTCATTATATTTGGTGGGACGGAGCTAGGCCCACCAATCGGAGAGGAACGGGTAGGTTCTGCTCCCGCCCTCTTAACGTACGACCCAGACAGACGAGTGCTTTGCTATAGATCGAAAACGAACTCTTTTTATTTTTTTGTTGAGAACCCGGCAGCCGATGAGCATACCCCAGCATATCCCGGAGCTCGTCACAAATGGCGCAGGGACTAGATTACACAATACTAGGACAAGTTAGACAATAGACTTGCAAGTGAAAGTAAACGGTGGTAAAACGGTGAAAAAAAGGGACTCAAGAGAGAGAGAGAAGACAGTGAAAGTGCGAAAAAAGGAACTGCAGAGAGAGAGAGTAGAAAGTGAAAGTGCCAGAACAGACTATATAGAAAGACCAGAAAGTGATTGAAGTGAGAAGACTCCCTAGTGAAAACAATAAGGGCAGAGCAAGCGTGTGAAAAGACCCAGGAAAGGGCAAAACATAGTAATATTTTCTAAGAACAGTGAAGATGATGAAGTTATCGTGGGTATATTACCTACGTAAGGAGGAACTCCTCGAATACACTGCGGAGTTCGGGCTAGAAGACTCCAGAACAGTCGACGAATTGCGGAAGAGGCTGTCACCGTTCCCGTCAGAGGTTAAAGACGACCCAAAGTACACGAGGCGTCTGACGGAACTTTCCGCAAAGTACGACCGGGCGTCACCAACCCCTTTCACGGACGTACCGATGCTCGGCAGAAACGGGGATATGGCAGCCCAATCTAGCAGCCACGTGTCACCACAAGCATACCCCGCTCTCACAACCCATTCCGAACCGGCTTACGCCACGGTTATGGACCGAGTGAGAAAGTGGGGTCTAAAGTTTGACGGCGTTAAAGACCCCCTAGGGTTCCTAGAACGCGTTGAGGAGCTAGCCGAAGGTTATGAAATCAGCCTCGGCGTATTGCCGAAAGCAATGCCCGAATTGCTGCGGGATCGAGCACTAAGCTGGTTCCGCAACAACAACAAGCGATGGCCAACATGGGACCAATTTAGACGGTACTTTATAAAGTTTTTCCTGTCCTCGCGGTACTTTGAGAGGTTAGACGACNGCGTATTGCCGAAAGCAATGCCCGAATTGCTGCGAGATCGAGCACTAAGCTGGTTCCGCAACAACAACAAGCGATGGCCAACATGGGACCAATTTAGACGGTACTTTATAAAGTTTTTCCTGTCCTCGCGGTACTTTGAGAGGTTAGACGACGAGATCCGTCAGCGAGTCCAGCGAGTACAAGAACCCTTTAAGGACTACGTACTCGAGCTGCAGAATCTGATGAGATATGCTGAAGGCAGTGAAGAGCAAAAACTCGACCGCGTGTACCGAAACAGTCGCAGCGAGTACCAACTCTACATCAAGCGACGTGACTTTGCAACGCTGGAGGAGCTGGTAAGTCTTGCTGAAGATTTCGAGAATATTATTTCCGACAGAAATACTCAGCCACCAAGTCAGCGGCCAACGCCACCTCGGCGCCTTGAAACACACCCCGAAACTTTTAGGCGTGTGCCCATTTCTCAGAGGCGATAGGAAGAGCGGTATCACGTTCTCAGGCCGACACCGATGGACCACAGTAGTGCGGGGTCGTGCCAGCATAGAGGTGATGACCGTGGTACAGCGCGAAATGATGCAGACCCGATAGATCCAAGAACCGCATGTAGGCGATGCGGAGAGAGCGGCCACGTAGCGTACGGATGCCGTAACCCCAGAATTGACTTCTGTTGGGAGTGTGGACGTCATTCATTTAATAAACGGCCTCGAGCTCAATATAAATTGTTGAATATAATTGTTATAAGGCCAAAAAAATAACAAAAACAAATAACTTAAGGACGAGCACACCTAAAAGTTAAACATT
>NW_016176413.1:7698-9239 GCF_001687245.7 Rhagoletis zephyria
ATATAAACTGTTGAATCTAATGGTTATAAGGCCAAAAAATAACAAAAACAAATAACTTAAGGACGAGCACACCTAAAAGTTAAACATTCTAAAAATAGAATTATTAGCAAAAACCAACAATACCAACAACCACATGATCAAGTGAATTGCAGCGGAATAGCTGCGCTTGATTGTGTTGGCATAACAAAAATGAAAATAGTGGAAAAAAGCAAACGATAATTTACAAGGCGTACTTAGCACGGTATAAGGCAACTGGCTGGGTCAATGGGATCGTCGGTTCGAATCCTACTGAAAGAAGTCTGATGAGGAAATGTGGTGATTTCCGAAATAGCTATCACTTCTACCATTTTTTCAAGTTATTGTTGCTTTTCCACATTTAAAAAAGGGCCTCGAGCTCAGTATAAATTGTTGAATCTAATTGTTATAAGGCCAGAAAATAACAAAAACAAATAAAATAAATTTTCATTAAATCGTTTTCATGAAACTGGCTTTTAAGGTATTTCGACAGGTGTTGACTTGAGATTTAGCACTGCACAACTCAACCCTGGTTTCTTCGAATGGAGCTTTAACGCATAATAATATTGGCAAATCACATTCATTGGGCCAATCGTAAAGCTGCTTTTACATGGTGATTCAAAGATCGCTTGCCTCAAAGTAGACAGCAAGTCAACTTTGAAGGCGATTATCACCTGTCAAAAAATCCCCTCATGTAAAGGCAGCTTAACGCATACTCAATGGTCCAACAGGTCGATTTAGTCTGACATTGACGGCACCTTTTCTCACTTGTCGATTTTAAGTAATAGCTCGACCTCAGCACCACCTGGCGGTTTTTTTTTGCAATTGGACTGTCTTTACCGTTTCCAATCATGTTTTGAATATTCGCCAAATCGGATCATAAAAAAGATTTTTAGTAATAACTCAACTCCAGCGCCAACTGACGGATTAAATTGTGAAACTAAACTATCCACTCAAACACACACACAAAACTTTGTTAAAATCCCTCCAGCCATTAAGGATTTCACTCGCAAATATACCTACAGAAGAATTATATACACATTCAAAGTAACGTAAAAGTCAGTATGTTTGAATTTTCCACGCCTTCTTTTCAAAGAGCACATTTTTCTCAATGAGTATGGGATTAATTTCATATATCTCCAGTACTGTACCATGAACACTTCTAGAGATATGCAGTATGAAATTTGGCTTGTATGGTAGGTGCCACGCCCCCTTTTCCAACAACTCCAATTTTTCTCCATGAGTATGTGATTGATTTCATATATTTCCGTACCAAGTTCCATTACTCTACCATGAATACTTCCAGAGATATGCAGTATGAATATTCGGTTTGTATGGGAGGTGCCAGGCCCCCTTTTCCGATAGCTCCAATTTTTCTCCAAGAGTATGTTATGGATTTCATATATCTCCATACCAAGTTCCAGAACTCTANGAGATATGCAGTATGAAATTTGGCTTGTATGGTAGGTGCCACGCCCCCTTTTCCAACAACTCCAATTTTTCTCCATGAGTATGTGATTGATTTC
>NW_016176414.1:0-1899 GCF_001687245.7 Rhagoletis zephyria
AACAATTTTAGCCTTAAAACGTTTATTTAGGCGAAAAAGTACCGAAATTTCTCATATTTACATTGCCATACAAAAAAAAAAATCAAAGGTAGTTTTTTTAATCATTTTGGGAAGTTTTCAAATAGAATATTCATATTAGAGGCAATGGACATTGGCATCATATATAAAATATGTGTAAAGTTAAAATAAAGTACCACTAAATTACAAAAAAAAAAAAAATGCCAGCATGCAGAATATCCGTCTCAGCGATTTTGTAATTTTGGAATTTTAAAAATTTTTAGAATTTTAGTATTTTAAGTTATTTCAAAATGTTAAAATTAAACGGTGAAAATGTTCTTATTGCCAAAACGAACGAATCTAGTGTAATAAAATGAGTGTGTCACCAAATGAAAAAAAAAAAAAACAAAAACAAGTAAGAAAGTCTAAGTTCGGGCGGAGCCGAGCATTAAATACCCGGCGCAAGAATTAAATATACAGTATCAGTCATATCTATAGCACGCCATTTCAAAGTGATATTGTGTGCAACTTATGTTTATTTATTTATTTTTAAGAATTTTCAATTAAAATATGGTTCATTCTCTGACAAACCCCATATAAACCCAAGTTTAACAATTTGTAGAAAACTAGAAAAAAGCGCAACAAATTTTCACCTAAATTTTGAACTTTTTTCTCGGAAGTGTTAGATTTTTTTTGAGTACACAGTTTTTTAGCCCCTTCAATACTAGTCTGATAAAGGGGGTAAAAGTTACCGTTGATTTTTTAGAATTTTTTTCGCCAAAGGTGTTGCGTTTTCATCCATATACAAATAAATTGAGTTTATTCATTATATGGAAGCTAATGCGACAAAAAAAAATCTAAAAAATTAACGGTAATTAGTCGGCCGCTGTGGTGTAGTGGTAAGCAGTGCGCGCTTCCACTCCACAATGCCTGGGTTCAAAGCCTGGCCAAAGCAACATCGCAAAAATATAGAAAAAAGGTTTTTTCTTAACAGCGGTCGTCCCTCGGCAGGCAATGGCAAACCCCCGAGTGTATTTCTGCCATGAAAAACAGCTTCTCATAAAAATACAATCGCCGTTCGGAGTCGGCGTAAAACTGTAGGTCCCTCCGCTTTGTGTGACAACATCAAGGCGCACGCCACAAATCGGAGCAGAAGCTCGGCCAAACACTAACATATGTGTAAGCGCCAATCTATTATTATTATAATTTCATACAAGTATTTTTCATAAGTTGAATAGTTCTCATACAACTAATAGCCTTATTAATTCATACATGTTATAATTTTTCATACAAGTATTAAATTTATCAACTTATATAAATTCATCAGTTTTCATACAAGTAATAATTCTATGTGTGTATGTACATGTATTGCAGTTTTTTTCTATACCAGGAAAAAAATTTTAAATGCATTCAAGATGTGTATCAGCTTCCTTAAATGTCGTATGTAAATGAGGCAGACGCATTCAAATGTATTCATCATGAAAACACGAATACTCCTGCAGATGTGTTGAACAAAAAAAAAAAAAATACATTCTCTCCATAAAAAAGGGGGAAAAATTCTGTCCATAAAAAAGGCAAAAAACATAGTTCGTATATTAATACATAAATATACATTTATGTACATATGTATGTCTACCCATATAAATCCTCATTTCTGTCCTATTTTTTACCGTCTCGATTTCTTAAAAGCTCTCACAAGTATTTTGCTATAAGTTTCGACTGTGTGCAAAATGTTGCGATACACATTTGTTCAAGTGTATGCGGGCGGGCGTACATACATGCTGACGACTCCTGCGAATAAACGCTTACTCGCTTTCAAGCGCGCTTTTCACATTTTACTGTACTGTAGAGTGCGACTATGTTTCTTTACTCAACTAAAAGTGTGTTTATTGCAAATTGTGC
>NW_016176414.1:7232-9238 GCF_001687245.7 Rhagoletis zephyria
AGCGTCATTAAGTCATGCAGGATATAATTTTTCATACAACTAATAGCCTTATTAATTCATACATGTTATAATTTTTCATACAAGTATTAAATTTATCAACTTATATAAATTCATCAGTTTTCATACAAGTAATTGCCCTATTAACTCGTACAATTTTTGATTTTTCATACAAGTATAAAATATATGAACTCATATAAGTTCATCAGTTTTCATACAAGTAATTGCCTAGTTAACTCATATAATAGTAATAAATTTATTAACTCATACAAGTTAAAAGTTTTCATACAAGTATTAAATTTATCAACTCGTATAAGTTGAATAGTTCTCATACAACTAATAGCCTTATTAATTCATACAATACATATTTACGACTTGCACAAACAAGTACATACATATATTCCTATGTATGTACAGTGGGGAGCAGAAATGAGTACAAGGTAATTTTTGTTACATATTTGCAAGTTTACAAAGTAAAGTAATGTTTTTTTGTTATTTTTTCATAAAAATATAGTTCATCGTTGAACCAAAACCATATACAGTATTGGCCATATCTATAGCACCCCCATTTCATTTCATGATATTGTTTGTCACTTATGTTTAATTATTAATTTTTAAGAATTTTCAATTAAAATACTGTTCATTCTCTAACAAAATCCATACAAACCAAACTATTAAACTTTGTAAAAGACTACAAGAAAATTCAACAGATCTTCACCTAAATTTCACACTATTATTAATTGAAAATTCCTAAAAATAAATAAATAAACATGAGTGGGAAACAATATCACTTTGAAATGGGGGTGGTATTATATTGGCCAATACTGTAAATCAAATTTTCAACTTTATACAGAGCTTTGAAAACATAAAAAAATCTTCATTTAAATTTAACCTTTTAATTTTTTGATTTCGTAGACTTCTCCATCCACAAAAACCGTGAGCAAAAAAATAATAGCAATATAATATTTTTTATTTTATTTTTTATTTATTTATTTAAGAAAGCTTATATAATAATAACAATCATTATACAACCTATGAAAAAGCAGCGCTAGCAGCAGAGTCAATATTATATAATATTTAACTATCAAAGCGATTTTGTAGCCGCTTAAAACTTGCACTTTATTATACTAAAATTTAATGGGCTACAAAACGGCATACTCAAAAAGAAAATTCTAAAAAATCAGATTAAAAAGTATTTTTTTATGAACAGTAACAAAAAATGTTAACTTTAAAAACCTTGCGAATACTTAACAAAAATCACCGTGTACTCATTTCTGCTCACCACTGTATGTACATTAGGCCGTATCACAAGAAACAAGTTCAATTTGTTTCAAGCGATTTTGAACGCTCACTATGAGGTTATTTCATGGAAGTAAACATTTTTTCGGCACCCTGTAAAAACGGCGAAACCGGTTTTTTGCTATAACTTCTGTTCTTCTATAAAAAATATACAAAAATTATCAAACCGAAAAGTTGTAATTTTTTTCTGAAAACGCCACCCTGTAATCAATAGTAAAAAGCCTTAAAAAATACACCCCCATGATAAAGAGCGAGTTCGATGTATATACTTGTAACTATAGTCAACTTGAATCCTGAAAAGATTTACTTTAATTAATTTCTTGATACTTATACTTAATTTATCGAAATCGCGCATAGAAAAAAAACCGTTGTATTTACGTATGTACATACATAAGTATGTAGCTCTTTTTATATTTTTACTTTTCTGAGATACATGGAAGATATTGAACTTTTTTCCGCCCACACACCTAATGTACATGCATACATATGTATACGGCATCTTTTTATTCCACCCACACATTTGTATGTTTTGTGAATTTAAACCGTAGCACCCTCTGAATTGGGAGCCCTTACACTTTGCTACGGACCATCCTTAGATGTCTTTGTTTGTGTGTTTATGCTTTATGTGGCTTTTTATTTTCTTCATTTTAATTTTCTTTGTTTTCTCTAGAACAAAGAAATTTACGAGTATGTTATGCTTTTCTTCTTTC
>NW_016176415.1:0-9235 GCF_001687245.7 Rhagoletis zephyria
ACCGAGGATATTATGATGCTACCCGAAAAATTGCAGATAATCATAGATTTTCACAAAAATTGTAATTATAATCCATAATTCGCTTTGTAACTACAGAAAATGAATGTAAAGATTTTTGCGACACCCTAGGTAATAAATTCCTGGCAGAAGGCGACTTCAATGCAAATCATACTTAATGTTTTTATCATGGGTCCAACGACCTTTCGTCGTACTATTCCACTTGTTTTGTCGCTCCGTAATGCTGCTTTCTCGGGCTTGACGTCGGTCTAATTGAGTTAGAGTACGCGGCGTGGATGCAGGGACCGTCGATTCTCTCGCCAGTATATCTACGAGCATCATACCGGCGATTACGAAAGCTGCTTCGCCAGACACTGTTCTGAAGGCGCTGCAAACTCGGAGCGCGCACAAACGGTATGTTGAGTTGACTACGCGGAAGTATGCTGGACACTGTGCCGTGTTTGACTAAATTGGGACCGCATACAGAATTTGGCTTTCAACCACGTTCGCCAAGAGTAAACGCCTGCATTGTTTCGGTCCACGCGTGTTAAGCCTTATTCGCGATAGTCCCGTGATGTTTGAACTTCGGTCCGTTGTCGGATGTTTCGTCGTAGAGTCTGAATTTTCTGAAATAAGCGAGTTGTTGAAGAATCTCTCTTTGATGCGAACTTGATCTGTGTCTTGTGATCTACAGTGTATTATTTATAATCTTAAAATCATGATCTATAATCTGGCATTGTTCATCTTCTATTTTTATTTTTTAATTACTTGTTTTGTTCGTATGCTAAATTATGGCAATATTTTGCTTAATTTTCGCCTGAAATAAAATATTTCTTGTTTTCCATCCAATATTTATTTATATTTAGCCACACAAATAGCTGCCAAGCCGCACGCCAAACAAGAAAATTAAATTCGCTTCAGATTGCCAATGGTCTAGGCTTAAATTTTTGCGCAATCAAGCTTAAAACGGTGTAGTGTGGGGTTTAAAAATGTATGGCAGAAAATTGAATTTTACTCAAAATTGAATTCATTCACTGATGCGCTGAGCAGCAAACATGGAAGCGTTGTTAATGGCTAAAATTCTGCTACCGGCATCGATTCACATCCAAGGATACATATGATTCCGCATAAATGCAAGTCTGGATGTGTTGCATATCCTGCAATGAAATGATTGCATAACATATATATGTATTTGCCTACACGTTAACATATGTAGGTACATATTTATATACCTACATTAGACTGCATCACTCCCCATAAAAAAAAATAAATCGGCACTGTTTTTTCCACTATAATTATAAAATCTATTATATTTTAAGACTTCCAGCAAAATATTTTGGAAAAATATTAAGATTAACGTGAGCTGGAGCAATTAAAAAAAAAATTAATAAAATAGTTTTTTTTTAAGTTTTTTTTTAAGTCTCCTGAGATGGCAAAACAGTTCAGGCTTAAAAAATTTGCATAATAATATTTAAACAAGATTTCAGCGGAATCCTAATAATTTAATTTTTGATGCTGTTTTTGACATTTTTTCAAAGATTGGTTTAAGAAAAACATGAATAACTCATCGAAACCTTTACCGTTTTCAACTTATGAGGTATCGCTGGAAAGGGTATTTTCTCACCTCTTTTATTTCTTTGCATATAAATTCATTCAAAGTATGAAAGATAAACGTAAGATGAACGAACGTCATTGCAAATTAAATTAAGCTGTGTTGACATTTGTGAAAAAAAATTAAATTTGGACGTGAATGATTTTTTTTTTGCAAGGATTTGGTAATCTCAGAGGAAAACCGTAACCTTTTTTTGGTGATTCAGTCTAATATACATACATTAATAATATGTGAAAAGTGAAAAAATATCAAATGAACTATTAGTTTAACGTTATTTTGTTTGCTGCCGCTTAAATCTTAAATTTATAATTTTTTGCGGTTTGATATTTAGAGCCCTTCCGTACTGTATCAACTTATGAAATTGCTGTTAATAGAGAGAGAGGGAGACAGAGAGAGAGAGACGCAACGACAATGTCACCATCATGCAGTGGTGAGTTTCCGTTAACTCGAGAAACCCATAAGACAGGTCGTGTCAGCTAACACGGTCCACGATTTTACGTCGGTGGCTGGTTGAGCTCTTAGTTTAGATAGATAGTTGAATAAAGCACTGCAACCAGTAGGTCTATTGTGCCCTCTAAATTCTAAATTACCTTAAACCTATTCTAAAATTGTTATAAAAATCACACCAAATTATAAATTTCTTCACATGTATGTATGGACAGTGCCACACTAAATTATTGACACAGGGAATTCTTATAAAAATATATTTCCCCTTTTTATGGAGCTAACTGAAACAAAAAAAAAAACACAAAAAAAATCTCTTAACTTCGCTTAAAACCCAGAAAAATTCAATAAATTTGCATACAAGTTGACATTTTAGTATAACGAAGCGCCCGTTTGAAGTTAGTAAAAAATCGTGTTGATTTTTAGGAGTTTCTTTGCAGGTAGTTTCATCTAAACAAGCAAAAAATAACGAACATGCTTTGTACATCACTCATTTTAACCGGAACACAATTACAAATTTTGCTTTTGCTGTACGGCGTATAGTGTCGATTAATAAATAGACTTCTAACTCTTTTACAACGAGATGTCGAAATTTTTTTCTTGCCAAAAACCGGGACAATTTGCGTCCCGGCAGGTATTGTACCTGGACCGAGACATACAAAGCTCTTAAATCCGGGACAGTTCCGCCGAAAACGGGACGGTTGGTGACCGTGACTGCGCCCCTCGTGCGTGTGGGCGGGAGGAGGGCAACCGTTAGACGGTTGTTGTTCGACTACTTTTGTGATTTGGGTTTCCGGACTAATTCTTCAATACAAAAAGTGAACCGTTTTCCCAAACCAAGTATTCGTATTTTCCGACCAGTATGCTTTGTTGCACGTGGGGTCGACCCGCGGACGCTTGCACTTGAAAATAAGGGATATCATTAAACAACATATTTTTACTAATACAAAAGGATTGAAGCAATATAAAAATTTCAACCTGTACTAATGTACATACGTACATATATATTTACGTGTTAGGCAAACCTACGCTTGCAAGGGTGATTTTGTTAAAGGTTTTTGTTGTTGTTGTTGTTGTGAGGAGTAAATTTCGCTTCAGGCAACATATCCGTATAAATATTGGTCATTCATTGCATGGTGTGCTTAATTAGGCACTGTTTGTATTCGCTAATTGGCCGCGGCGAGTTGCGGGTCACTGGTTCGCTTGCCTATCCTTCTCGATTTTCGATTGCTGCTACATACCTACTGATTTTGTGTGGCTAATGACGCAGTGGCTTTTACATGATGTCAGCAGAGCATTTTCAAATGAAGCGTCATTGATGAATTTTGCAGAGTTTGTTGCGAATACGAAGGTGAGAGAAATTCTAGCGAAAATTCTTTCGTCACAGTTTTAGCGAGCTTTTCATGCTTGAATTGCAAAAAAACAAAAAATACTGGAGTATACGCATGCGGCGAATTATAGATACTCGCTGCATTGTTTCCGATACTTAGAAGCGTGTGAACAAAGAAACGTACGGGGATCTGTTTGTGTGTATACATGTCGCAAGAGATATTTCGCTTGAATAAATTCTTTATACTAAAATACTGCTATTTATTACTGAGAAAATGAGAAGTTGCAGAGGTATCATTATATAAAACTGCAGGCAAATTTCGAGACAAGCAAGCTCTTCTACGTTAATAAAACGTGTGTATGTAGGTTACAAATAAGAAATTGGTCGCAATGCCAGGTGTCCTATAGAGTGAAACAGTTTTATTGCAAATTTTATGTTCTGACTAATGGTTTCGCATGGCGTTAAAATTTCAAAATTAAATTAACGTTTTAGCGAGTTGGCAACCCTACTCAAAAACCTAAATAAGTATTTAAAAATTATCATCTAAATCCGCTCGGCCATTTCTGAGTGAAGGGAGGTCTCGAATGGGATCGGTTTTTCATTTCATCAAATTTCAAATTACCTTGCACCACTTCAAAAAATAAAACCTTTTTGCACATCTAAAGGCCCTTCATTCCCTTTATTTGACATCTTATTTTGAAATTGGAAATAACTGTGCAGATCTGATTGACTTTACATAGAAAATATATAGATATAATAGGTGGTAACCGTAGTCAAAAAAATGTTCAGCGGTCTTCCATCTGGCAACCATATGGTGATCTTTCATTACCTAATTCCAATAACTCAATTTTAATTTGATAGTTTCCAACTCATTTTGGTTGAAAACCATATTTTAATAATTTTTCTACATGCCTTCGCGTATTATATATCGTTTCCTTGGCATAGAAAGGCTCTAACTCATTTATACTTCGAATGAAGATTTATACCAAATCTGGCAGAAAGCTCACAATATTATATCGTCACCAGTTCGAAAACGACCTATGTCAGAAAACCTTTCAAGAACGTCCTACTTCAGAATTTTATTGAAAAAAACCCTATCTGAAAATTGGGTTGAAAAACGTCCTATCTCAGAGTTCGGTGCAAAAGGGCAGCAGGAAAATCTGCAGATAGATCGAAACTTCCTACCGACGCAATAAGTCTTGCGACAATCTCGATTTCCCCCAACACAGAGTATACCCAGACGTCCACTTCGTCTCGGTATACAAGTGACCATAATTAGTATAAACAATATCCGCAAGAAAAATCATGCCCAACTGGTTACGAGCGTACCAATGTCACTTTTTTCCCCATACGTCCCAAAACTGATGTCACACTCTCCACTCTAAGGGCACACTTACAGCAGAATGTCTATAGGAATCTATCCATACCTAAATACTTATTCACTCATAAACCTTTAAACTTGAATAGGTATTGTCATTCTCCTCATAAGCTACATAAGAAGTTTGAACGCTTTAAACCCGACACAAACCTCTTCCTCTCAGGATACCTCCTCCTCCTCTTCTGTCACGGATTTCAGGTGAAGCCTCCTGAATACCACTCGCCGGAAACGAAACTGCAACCAACAAGCACCAGAATGATCCTTTAGCCTCATCCATGCAAGCCCTGGGTATTCGCACAGAAAACATTCGACTGTCTCCTTTGAGCTCAGGTTCTCGAAACTACGACAAAACCTCTCGAAGGAGAATTCAATGCTTTCGGTATGTACCCCAACGGGTCATTGCTTTGTGCCCACTTGCCCAAATGTTATAAATACATACTTTCGGTACTTATTCCCAAACGAGTCCTGGTTTTTTAAATGTCTTAGGACAGTCAAACTGCCGAGTAATCTTATACGATCTGCCTGCCAACCGCATGGGACACATTCACTGCAGACCCGCTCCTCTAATTCAGACTTAAAATACGTAGAAAAGAGTGCCTGAATAGACGTTCGGGTCTAATTCAGACTTAAAATACGTAGAAAAGAGTGCCTGAATAGACGTTCGGGTCTAATTCAGACTTAAAATACGTAGAAAAGAGTGCCTGAATAGACGTTCGGGTCTAATTCAGACTTAAAATACGTAGAAAAGAGTGCCTGAATAGACGTTCGGGTATCTGAGAAGATATTCTACTACCTTCTCGCGGGAGCATTCTCTGTGATGTACCTAACTTCCTCCTTAAAATGCTGTCATGATCTGAAAGGCGGTAGGTTAGCTTTAGGCTATAGTGCTCAATAAAAACCCTGAACCAACCCCACATTCCATCTTTTCTACAGTCGTGGAGATCGTCAAGCCCTCCAAAAATAGACCCTTCCTTGAGCCCAATCACTTCGACTTGATCATTTGATTTGATTTTGACCAGGTAGATAAAAGGAACACGCACTGAAGCCCATACCTTTCTACCTTCGCCACGGTTGAGTCTTCGGTGCTGTAGCCTGGTTAGAGAAATTCATTGATACGTTATTTGATTAGAATTCACGCTAGCTAATTACCTGTATTACCAGTATGTAAGAGGTTGTGTGAACTGCTGTTAAGGCCGTGGATCTGATTATCTCTCACTCACCTCCATACAAAGCGATCAGCCATTCGGTGCCAAACTACGAGGTGTGTGAGTGTGGTCAGCAAAATGGTGCTCTACGTACGGATAACCCCATGTCGTCAGAGCATCACTTCCACAAAGAAATTCAGATGCTGACAGTGCAAGAGTACAACGCGATGATATCGAGGCAACGTGGAAACGACCCCAACAAGTCTCTGCTTCGAAACGATCAGACGAGGAAGACGGAGGCCCCCACTGCGTTGAAAAGACTAAGTGGAGAAGGACTTGGCTTCACTTGGCATTTCCAATTGGCGCCAGTTGGCTCAGAAGAAAACCGACTGGCGTGCTTTGTTGAACTCGGCGAAAATCGCTTAGGCGGTTACAGCGCCAACTAAGAAGAAAAATAATTTAAAACTATTGACAATTACAGCATCGCTGCTCCTATCACTGACACAAAAATGGACAAATGTAGAAAACTACAAGGAGTGGTCGTAGTTTGTTGAAACTTGTATCTCATAAGGACAACTTCCAATGACTGATTCCAAAACTGAAATCGGTTTTTGTACCAATTACCAATTCCGAAAAAAACCCAGATTTCAGTACCCCATATCAATTTTGAAAAAATTTTAATAGTCATGTCCTTTTTTATGGTTATTTAGAAAATAAAATCGGTTTTTTGTACCGGTTACCAATTTTTAAAAATCCGAATTCTTAGTACCGATTAGCGATTTCGTAGAATGCGCGATGGATAAATAGCCAGCAATTCCCAAAACCTATTCGAAGAGAGCAACCCGCTTTGTGTTGTAAGCGGAATCCGTCTATGCCGCAAATAAGTACTTTCACTACAATATGTCCGAGCTGAGAGTTAAGGGATGTCAAACCAATTTACCAACAGACCTCTTTTGAAATCTACTAAAAATGGAGTGTACTATAACCTTTTATTAAACTTAACTTTTTTTTCTAACCTGCAAACTTTTTTTAAATCGCTTGTCGACCAATTTGTGCCACTTTCATTTTCGAATTCAAAAAGCAAACATACATATGTATGTACGAATGCAGGCAGAACAAGAAAAAGTTGAACAAAAAAATGGTAACAGAAAAAGGACTGCATGCAACACAAAAACCGCTAGTCATAACCACATAACCACACTGTTGTGGCACATTTTATGTGGCAGTGTGCAGCTATGATGGTGAGGACGACGTGGACGTGAATGCGAATGTGAACGCTTGGAAACGCGCCATGCGGTTGGACAAGTTCAAAAACCGTAAAGCAGCAACGGAGAGCATGCGAGTGTTGCAGTGCAGTTCCTTTGTGCCAGATCGGGCGGATAGCGGAGTGGCAGCTGTCGACGCATGAAAAGCAAATTGAACAACAAAAAAAAAATTATTCGATACGAACATGAATGAAAACAAACGCTCACCGGTAGTGCGTGGGGTTCGGTGGTGGTGGTGGTGGTGGTGGTGGTGTAAAATGTGCGAACACATACATATGTACATTGAGTGAAGTAAATCGCTCAGGGCGGTAGCAAACAAATGCTGGTAAAAACGGCGACAGCAAGCATTTGGTTGGTGTTGTATGTATACATATGTATATGTGGAAGGATTCTTGCGACAAAGTGTTGCAAACACCACTAGTCAAGAAGTGGTTGTTTTGTTGTTGCTGCTGTTAGTAATATTTGCATATTACGTATGAAAACGCATGCACCCACTTTCGGGTTGGTTGTATTGATGTTTGTCAAAAACAAACAGATCCCCAACAACTTGAACAACTACATACTAATTGAAAAACAATAACATGATTTTTACTCTTCAAAGTAACCACTAGTACTAGTTACATAGGAACATATGTATGTAGATATACGCATAACTATTCATATATGTATGAACATTAGCGCGGGTCAATTTGTATCGGAGATTTTTTCGACTATGCGCATATAGCACAGAAGGATTCTAAGTGTAATTCTAAGGAAATTTGCCGAAGAAACCACGCGTGTAAAATCAATTTGAAGTTACCAAATTGCGAAAATAACTTGTTTAGGCTTTTTGCTGTAGTGTCGTAAAAAAGTGCTTAAATTTTGTATAAAATCATGCTATAAGGGGTTTTTTGGTATGAGTAATCCATTACTGCGCTTACCTTTTTCCTTAAACGACCACCAAGGATGCAACAGTGAAAATTTTGAAATTTTCTTCGAAGCCAATTTTTGCAATTTGGCAAAATCCAAATTAATTTTAGACCCATAGTTTCTTCGACAAATTTGTTAAACACTGAACACAGAATAATCCTATGATATACGCGCATAGTCAAAAAAAATTCACCCGCCCTAATGTACATATGTAGAAAGGGGATATGCCAGCGAAACTATACCAAACCAAATATTGGTGTTGTTTTTGAGTTTGTTTGGTGGTTGGTATGTAACAGTGTAACAGTAACAGTAGCAGTGGCAGAATATTGTCGTTATTGTGTGACACTAAGTCACCGTTGTATGTTTAAATATATGTATGTATAAATGAGTGTTGAAATATGAGTAAAAGAAAATCAACTTCAAATCCGGGTGCAATACAATAAATTTTAGTAATTTTGATTTGCATAAAGCAAACATTTCACAGCATGGAATGGAAAATGAAAACATCGACGTACACGCAGTAAGTAATAAAGACCGAATTGAACAGACTGTTGGCATAATAAACTTTTACGTAAGTATTTGCATTGGGTGCATACATATGTTAACATAGATAATCTAAGATGAAAAAAGTTATTTTTGCTAGTTTATAAGATATAAGTATTTATGTAGTTGAATTACAGAATGTTTTTAGCTGACACAACTTGCCAACTTCATTAAGCTGCTGCACAGTGGTTCAAAACTAGCATTTGCTGTTTATAATTCACCGAAGCCTTAATTTTTCACTCAATTTGATTATTTTTTTATGAAAGCTTATAAAATTTGCAATAGATTTGTTGAGCCTAATTTTTGATTTTTCATTTGTTAAAATTACATTTTTTAGTGCAAAGTGCAGTTGATAAACTTTACATAATAAAAACTAGTTGAAAACAATTGCAGGGTTCCCTCTAAAAGAAAAAAAAAATTTTTTTTTTAAATTTATAAAAATAAATTTAAAAAAAATATATATTTTTTTTTTATATTACAAAAATTTTCTGTATGCAGTTTTAATGATCTATAAAATTGCATAAACGAAATGTTTTTAAAAACTCTATTTTTTTTACTTTCGATGAAAATTTTTATACCCGAGCGCACTTGTGCACAAGGACATTATAACTT
>NW_016176417.1:0-9234 GCF_001687245.7 Rhagoletis zephyria
AAAAAAAAAATATATATTCCTCCGCCAAAAAAGTTTACGTTAGTGGTCGCATGGGGTCAGCATTCAAGAGAGTAGCGACACATGTGTAAGCGACGATGTTCCAGCCGTGACTAAATAAATAAAACCAAATGTGTATTGTCATGTATATTAAATAACTTTATTATAGTTAACTTTAAGAAAGAAAATCATAACTTTGACCTCAAACTTAGATACAAAAATAAAAACTTATTCCACCGAAGAATTGTATGTACATGGTCGCATGGGCTCAGGACTTACAAGAGTAGCGACACATGTGTACACGCCGATGTTCTGGCCGTGACTAATTTACGTACCCCGCGGGGAGTTAGGAAGCTAGAAAGAGGACGAGCGCGCTCCAAGCACTCCAAGACTTTTTTTCAACTTGAAATGACTTTGACCCCTAATTAAGGGTTAATAATAGTAAAAGAGGCTATGCAGATTTAAAAAATAAAAAATTTAAGTGATTCTGCCGACAAAAATACTGTCAAACTGTTTCAATGATTTGGATTAAATTTAACGTTCACATAATAACAAACTGAACAAAACGGATTAGTCTCCCATTTTACATAACTTGCAAATCATTTTGGCACACCTGGTTTTTTCTAAACCGTGGTCGCCCCTCGGTAGGCAATGGCAAACCTCCTAGTGATGAATTACATAAAACAATATCTAGGGATTTATTATTCCCTCTACCTCTTATTTTTTTATGTGCCATTTAAAATTGATGTTGGCATAGGACTATAGTACAAACCGTCAATACCCTTGTACGCTTTGATATTTAGGGGAATTAGCCTACAAAGAATTAAAATTTCATCTGTGCAGCCTGCCGGTACTCCAATGTCGCTGTGTTTTAATAAATTCATACCCTTTAAGTAGTTTTTATTTTGGTATCTTACAATTATTCGAATTTATGTGTCTTTTTTCAGCTAATATTTTATCGCATAACGGGAACTTCATTGCAATTTCCACGTCTAAAATCTGCAATCATACTTATATCAATTGGATGTTTACTTTGTGCGTTTCTATTTTTGTTTGCCTTGTCATTTTTCCTAAAAGGTAAGTTTTACTAATGTAATAACTAAAATTATTGGTTTCAAGTCATCTGCAATTGCTTTTATCAAGATAAAAAATCCCCACACACAACTATTGCCACTGATAAAACGTATATATATCTGGCAAACAAAATTACATATGGTAGGTAATAAGTTTCGCCTTTCGTCGTTACCTAGTCTTTCAGTGTTGTAAAGGGCAATACGGCTTTCCCACTGCACCGTGAATTAGTTTGTTCGCTCTATCAATTACGATCGCGAATTACCCTATTGAACATTAGACATTGAACCGGGAACAACCGGGCTTTATTAATATTATTAATTAAGGCTAAAAGGCGTTTACACTGTTCAACTTTCACAGGCAGTTAGTTGAATCAAAAGTTTACATTATTTAACTGAAAGTTGAACAATGTAAACGCCTTTTAAATACAATAGGAAACATGTAATAATATTCTGAACTAAATTTTTTGAAAACTTCATCACTGCTATAAAACTTGAAAAGTAGGACAGAGAAGGACAATATCGAGGACAAATCACGTTTGATGAGGACACTCCTCCTCAAAGGAGGACGGTTGGTCAGCTTATGAATTTGGTCCTAAATGGGCAAGTCGGTATATCTATAATATATATAAAATTAAAACCCAAATTTTTTTTAGAGCGAAACAGCCGATGTACTGGGTCGATTTCTGTGACTCAAGTTTTAAAATAACATATTTGTACCACAATAGGACATACTGGTATTTTTAAAATGAAATTTTAATAATAAAAATGTTTAATTAAAGCATTAAGTTGCTCAGCAATACTACGCATACGTAGACCGTTTGCCTTTCACGCGTTTGTGTTTAGAGAGCATCAAAAAACCACATATTGCTCTCTATTCTATTCTCTTTTTTTACTCAGCAAGCACAATGCAAAAATAAAAACAAGTAAGAAAGTCTAAGTTCGGGCGGAGCCGAACATTAAATACCCGGCGCAAGTATTAAATATATGTTTTCCACCTTTCCGCAAGCTACCGCTACATGATAAGCCGGCGTGTATAAATTTTAAGTAAACTAGCGTCCTTAAATTTCAAAATATTGAAATTTCAAACATTTCTGAAATTTACCGTTATATGAAAAGCGGCCGTAATTTTAGTCCGATTTCAACAATTTTCAATGGGTTAATTTTATGTGGCAAGCACAATAACCATACCGAGTTTGGTACAAATTGCTAGAACGGTTAGCGAGATACATATACGTGATCATAAGTGGGCGGTGCCACGCCCATTTTCCAAAATTTTATCATAAACATATTTCCTGGCAAAGAATTGTTGCAACCATCATTTTGAATAAATTAGCTTTAATATTTACTGATTTATCGAGGATTTCGTATTTCTCGAAATTACCGTTATATGGGATGTGGGCGTGGCTATTGTCCGATTTTAACAACTTTCGGCCATTTGGTATGCTGTACCAGGACCAACAACTGTGCCAAGTTTGGAATAAATTGATGCAGCGGTTACCAAGATATACACATGTAACCATAAGTGGGCGTAGCTACGCCCATTTTCAAAAAAATGTGAATATTCTTATTTTTCGTCAAAAATTTATTATAAATATCAATTTTGAGTGAGTTATCTTCAGTAGTTACTAAAATATCGCAGTTTTTGTATTTCTGAAAATTACCGTTATATGGGAGGTAGGCGTGGTTATTGTCCGATTTTGCCCATTTTCAATACCATCCGTCCTACGCCCGAAAGAAGTACACGTACCACGTTTCGTTAAGATATCTTAATTTTTACTCGAGTTATCGTGTGCACAGACGGACGGACAGACGGACGGACGGACAGACAGTCACCGCTTAATCGATTTCTCTTTTCATTCTGGTCATTTATGTATACATTTGTCTATATCTATCTCGATTCGTTTTGCCTGTTACAAACAACCGTTATGTGAACAAAGTGCGCTCGGGTATAAAAATAACCTTTGCCAGCTTTAGGCATGCGCAAAGCGAGATTTATGTACAAGCAACGCTGCGTTCAAAACAAACAAACACTGCACATCGAGTATTTCAGTTTTTTTTTTATTTTACTTCAAAATGCTGCTTGTTGCGATAGCGGCACATGCTCACTGTAAGCTTCTTGGTGTGGTACACACAGAGTTGGGCAAAATTTATTCGAATGACGAATAACAAATGAATAAATTGTTTTTCTTGTTATTCGTAAATAATAAATAATTTTGTTTATTCAAAAAAAAAAATTATTCGAATGACGGATAAATTATGTTATTCGTTATTCGAATAATTATTATCTTCATTAATTATTCAAATAACGAATAAAATAATAATAAAACAAGTAATTTATGTATATAGGATATGTACTTATATTTATGTATAAAATGATAACCGTTTTCGTTGTTGTGATTTAACTCAAACCCCTAGATAGATTTAAATCAAATTTTCGGAGGTTATTCCATGCGCATAAAGTCCTATTATAGGCTACTAGAAAACTCCTTTGTGGCGATGGAGCCGAGTTATTTATAAAAGCCGTATTTATGAACTGATTTCGTTCAAATTCAAAATGTGTTCTTCCTGCATGATGAAAAATACTTATGCGAAAAATGGACCCGATAGATGGCGCTACAGTTGAGTTATTTAGAAAATCCCTACTTATTATACAATCAGGTTGCAATTCATAATGGTGCTGCAGTCGAAATATCTAGAAACCCCATATGTCTGGACTCCTTTGTTTTTTATTTTTATACTATACGAATTTACGACGTCCCACGCCGTCATATACCCTAAATGCGACCTTGCATCTACCTCCGCTTGATGAAATTGCTCGGGCGGCCATTGCTGCAGCAGTAAGACTCAAGCAAACCAGCTCTTGGATATTTTAAAAGTGGCGAATCAGCAAGGAAAGTTTCGACCACATCCTTCCAATTCCTATATCAATGGCCAAATTTTACAACGAGGATTTTTGGCTCTCCTATAATAGAAAATGCACATCTGTGCTCTTCAGCATCCTTATAAGGACATAACACTAGAGGTTGACGCATCGGACCAATGTTGTAGTTGCAAGATCATAGAAGAAGATTACGCACGCTTAGAAAAGATGGAAGATGGACGGTAAGTTATCTGCGAATAATTATATTACGGATAAAATTTTATTCGAATAAATATCTAAATAACAATTTATTCGAATAATGCCCAACTCTGGGTACACATCGATCTTCAGTTTTTCCTTTATTTCATAAAGATGAAGTTCGTGAAAAAAGAAGTTGCCGCTGCGCAGAAGAAACCTAATTTTACATCGCTGTAGTAGCATGCAGAATAAATAACAGCAAAGAGATGTCTGTTTCGCTTCACGAAAATTCTCCACAAAACAAAAGTCAACTAATATAGTTAAACACATTTGCCTAAAGGGTAGTGAAGTGCAACGCGACGGCTGATATTCGGATGTGATGCCTTTCCACCTCTCGCTGTCAGTCTCCTCCTTTTCCTTCACGTTCGTGGTACTGTTTATCTCAACTTGCTGGGGAAGGGATAAAGGAATGCGAAACATCTCCCCTGGATTGACCCTGCTTTCGTCCCCGTAATACCCCAATTTCCACAAGATTTTTGATTTAGTTCGCTTTGAGTTGGTGGTTGCGGTATTCTGTTACCTGCAAATGTTGTTTAAATTTGCGCATATTAAGATAGGTAACCAGTTTCCTCTCNGAATACCCCAATTTCCACAAGATTTTTGATTTAGTTCGCTTTGAGTTGGTGGTTGCGGTATTCTGTTACCTGCAAATGTTGTGCATATTAAGATAGGTAACCAGTTTCCTCTCTTAATGAATGCAAATTTACACACCGTGGTAATTAAATTAAACACTGCTTGTTAACTTTTACTTATCATGTGTGTGGCGTAGAACAAATTTTAAATTTGTTTTTTTTTTAATTCTAAACATTTATTGTTCACAATTCCACAGTTTACACATAAAATGTTTAAAGTTTCCTCTAAAAAATTGTTGTTAAAATTTACGCACATAAAGATAGGTAACCAGTTTCCTCTCCTAATGTGTGCAAAATTAAACACTGTCTGTTTACTTTTACATACCAAATTTGTCACGTAGAGAAAAATTACACACAAAGTGTTTAAAATTGATTAATTATGAGAACTTAGTATTTATTATATCTAAAAAATATATTTTTACTTTCAAAATTTTTTTAATTTTAGACATTTCATGTGTACATTTATGTGTATATTTTAAACAACTCATGTTCAAAACCAAATCTTGAACATCTTGGGCGTATATTTGCACAGAGTCTGGTTGAAAAGTAAACAATTTTCAGCAGTAGTTTCACATGCACTTTTTAGAGTGTGAGTATGTAGGGGTGATGCCCTACAGAAATGGCTTTCGGGATAACGCCGTGATCGCCTACGTCCCGTTGAAACCCTTGCAGGCCTCGAAGTACATTACGATCTCGTCGCCATTAAGTTGGTGGTTAAAGGTAATGGTTGACACACCATCCCTTTTTTTGTCGATCTGGCTCTGACCCCTTGCCCCGTAAGGGTAAGGGTCAATAAACGTACAACGACAGTCTAAATATCTTGCAGTGTATATGAAAGGTAACAGAAGATAACATAACGAAATGTTTTGACAAATCAAAATTTTGAATGCCTTTTCTTTTACATATTGAGTGGTGCTGAAGACGAGGCGTATATTCAGTATTTTTTTGACACCATTTTGGACGATGGAGAAGATTCTTTATCTGAGAACGCGGAAGAGGGGGGGCCCACTATAATGGATGTCGAAATGTCTGACGCGGAAAATGTCTGTTTCCTGCAAGTGCAGATTTAGAGGTAGCCTTTATAGTCAGTAAATCGGTCGACGAAGATCAAAAAGAAGAAGCAGTACCACGGGTTGCGCGTATCCTTTCTGCAACCGAGTCGATGTTCGACCTTTGGAACGTGCGTACGCCTAAAATATTGGAAGCGTAACTCTTGTCACAAAATGTCGGAGACAGCCACGTGGCTTGAGGGGGTGGTTTTTGAAATTTAGCACATCAAACTACCATTTTCGGGCCTTAGCAAAGTTTATCAGTCTCGGTACGTTATCAGTCATTCCGTCGTGAAAGGTTTCGATATCACCAGGCACGATTTTGCTATCGTGACGGGGGCAGATCATGAAAACTCTCACTTTGGCTCGGATTGTAGCGAAACAAACGTCGACTAAAATGAACGACAGTATTCCACGGCGGGGTCTCACTAGTAGTCTCTTATACGTCTGCCATGGCCGTCAGAAAAGGAGGGGCTCTCATCCGAGGCTGGGTTCGAAGCCCACCGCACAACACATTGCGGGGCTGTCACTTCTCAGATTAGGCTTCAGAATGGCTGTTCAGTTACTAATTCGTGTAAACAATGGAAGTCGTGAGCTGCAAGAACCGGACGCAGAATTATGATTTTATGCCACTGCGTGGTGAACGGCGATCAAAAGGCTCGAAAAAGCGAGTAGCTGGACATTTCTGGTTATTCTACGTGCAGGAAATAAAACGTAAAATACGCTAAAAGCATGTAGCGTCTGCCAAAAAAGAAAAAACAAATGTTCCTGGAATGCAGAACAACTTGTATATTTTAATAAAAAGTTTTCATTTAAATCTCATATTCAGATTTTTTAATGTATTTTTAAAGATTTTTAATAAAAATTTTACGACAAAACCTATGGACATCTTGTTATTCGCTAAGTTCTTCATATAAAAGCTAGTGGACACACGGGTACCCTGGTTATGTGTTTGCGGAGGTGTCGACTTTAGAAGCTTGTAGGTGCGGTACCACATAACCGAATTTCATAAATGACCACTCAAAGGACGCAATAATAACCTAATCTTCCTTGATCCATTTCAATGCTCTACAAGTAGTGGTACTTTAGCCACAGCAGTTCGAAATTTCTTGTTGACACACGGGTACCCGGTTATGCGTTCTAGGGTTAAACATAAATCATAATTACGAAGTAACATCCAGAGAGATATAAAAGTTACGAACAAGAAAATATTGAATACAATTTTTTATTTTTTTTTGAAGACGAAGCAGTAGTGTAATTTTATTTCTGAGATATTTTGATCGGTTTTGGCTAATTGTCTTTTTTATAAAAGTTAAATAAACTCAGATTTCAATCTTTGTTTCTACAAACAAACGTCGACTAAAATGAAGGATAAAAATTCTGGAAACATTCACCAGCTTTAAACTTTTGGAAAAATTTTGATATGCAGTTTTGTAGCCCATTTAATTTTAAGTTTCTCAAAACTTCCTTTGATTTTTGGCACTTTTTTTATCGGCAGTGTCCTCAATATATAAGAAAATTTTCCAACATACGTTGTACGGAAATAACGTGAAACACATTCAACCAAAAAATTCTCTGAAATCAACACGATCTTTTAACAACTTGAACTTGCCCTTCGTTATACTAAAATTAAATGGGCTATAAAACTGCATACCATATATTTATTTTTCTAAAGATTCTGATTAAAAAATTTTAAATAATGGTTAAAATTTTAACATTTATATAATTTTTTTATAAAGTTTGAAGTATACATTTATATTTTGTTTGCTGTAAAACCAGCTAGACTTTTATGAAAAATTAAAAAAACAATAAATAAACAAAAGACAAATAGATGAACCTGGTGATGCTTTTCATTTCCAGACAACCGGTCAGGGGTGATTTCCAAAATAGGTATCACTTCTACCATTTTTTCATATTATTGTTGCTTGACCGTCGAGCCGGTGCAGATGAAGTCACTTCTTGCCAGTAGACGTATGTTCATGACCACAGTCTCGTGCTGACTGCCTGGTTTCTTGTCGTGCTACTCTTTTAATAGGATATGTGCTTGATGTTGCGTGGTCGCGCAGCTACATGTTGCTGTGTGATGTTGCGTTGTCATGGCAACGAAAAGGTTGTCGAGTGTTGCTATGACTTGTGTTGCTGTGGTTTATTGCGCTCTTCTGAAAATGTATAAAATGCGTTCCGTCACTCCACCGGAGCTAAACGGCGCCCGGTTAAGTCTCTCTGCAAAAGTTAAATTTCTTGGCGTTATCTTAGATAAGAAGCTGAACTGGAATGATAATCTGATTCAGCATTATGAGAAGGCTTCCGCTGCCCTCTATACCTGTAAAAGCGCCATAGGCAAGAGATGGGGCCTCAGTCCCCGGATCTGTCGATGGATATTTATAGCAGTCGTCAGACCAATCCTCCTGTATGGAGTGACCGTGTGATGGCTTGCGTAAGATACAGAGGTCAACCTCAGGGTTCTCCTCAAGGTGCAAAGGTTCAGTATGATCTACATAAGCGGAGCGCTCAGAACCACTTCAAACGATGCTCTGAACGCTATTTTGGATCTTCTGTCACTGGATTTGGTAGGAAAGAAGATGGCAGGGCTCGCTGATATTCGCTTAAGAGAGGCATCCCAATGGCAACCGTAGCCCAGGGACACTCTTGTATATTAAATGAACTTTGCTTCATTCCGAACAGCACATACCGCTGTACTTCGATATCGGTTCCGGAAAGCCACTTCAGCACCAGAATCCCAAGCAAGGAGGAGTGGAAAGAAGATTTCAACACTCCATCCGATAGCATTGATATCTATAAAGATGGCACAAAACTCGGTAAAGACCGCATTGGTATGCATTTTGCCACTTGCAAGCTGCTAATTAGTGAATTTGTTTAAAAACAAGCTGAAGAAAGATGGAGTCAAAGTAACACCGGAGTTAGACCGGAGGCGGTCACGAAGGGATTACTCTCTTAGAAGAGAGGATATATCTAACGTCGTAGGGCCCAAACCGGGCACTGCTTAAAAAAAAATACTCTTTATGAGAAATTAAATTAAAAAAAAATTTGCACTTTTTGTTTTTTGTTAAATAAAAAATTTTAAATAATGAAAATCAATAATTATATCATTCTATCTTGAAGTGACAAGAATTACTGACCTTTGAACAAAAACATTGTTGGAATCTATTAAATTTTGACAGTTATGGGCATTTTTAAAAAAAATTCTCACTGTCAATTCAAATAATCGATTTTTGCCTGAAAAACAAAATCGCGTTTAATTCAGCCGAAAAAATTTCCGAGCCAAAAGAAAAAATACGTGTCTCATTATTTGGACCAACAAATAATGTATTTGAGTTTGGTCGAAATTAAAAATCATTCTCGTA
>NW_016176419.1:0-146 GCF_001687245.7 Rhagoletis zephyria
ATTTTCCAAAAATTTATAATATTCTTATTTTTCCTCTAAAACTTATTGTTAACATCAATTTTGAGTGAATAATCTTCAGTAGTTACAAAAATATCGCAGTTTTCGTATTTCTGAAAATTACCGTTATATGGGAGGTAGGCGTGGTT
>NW_016176419.1:391-6036 GCF_001687245.7 Rhagoletis zephyria
ACGTTAAAGCTGCATTTAGCACATTTAGCTCTAATGCTACTCTAAATGAACATTTACTCATACAAAATTCTCTACCTAAATGCAACTGAATGCTATATATTTTTGGCATTAAGAATCTAAATGCCAAATGCAACTCTGTAATCTTCGAAAAAACTCCACGATTCGAAGAAGGTGTAGAAAAAAGGAGTGGCAGCATCGCTTGTTTGTGTATACATACATACATACATGTTTACATTCTGTTTTGCGTATACATACATATACTGTGATATTTGTGCCGTATTTGCTTCATTTCATCTCATTAAATTTTCTTTGTGATTTTAATTAAATAAATAAGAAAAATTTATTAAAAATATGAAGCGAACGAGATGTCCATGGACCGCAGCAGCAGAATGGATGATTTGAGGGGGCCTAGGAAAAACAGCCATGTTTACCAAGAGATGGCGGCTGAAATGCAGATGCAGGGCTATAATGTCAACTCCTCATCAGTTAAAATGAAGATTGANAGGTGTTTGTGGAGTTGTGGCAGCAAAAAGTGGATGATTTGAAGGGGCCTAGGAAAAACAGCCATGTTTACCAAGAGATGGCTGCTGAAATGCACATGCAGGGCTATAATGTCAACTTCTCATCAGTTAAAATGAAGATTGACAATCTGACGGCGAAATATGGGTAACATTAATCCTTTCAAGAAAGAATAAAATACTTCTTTGTACGCATATTTCATAGAAGGGCCAAGAGAGCTATGGGCAGTGTTGTCAGGATTTCGGCATGAGTAAACGTCCCTCTTGGTCTGAAAAAACGTCATTTCCTACATAAAAACGTCTTTTCCATGTACGCACACAGAATTGTTCTTATTAAACTTTTATTATATAAAGGTACAAATGTACTAAGGTATATTAAAATGTCATTTCGGCAGAGCACATTTAAAATTAATTAGTGGTATTCACCAAAGTGAGCAAGTGGCCTGGCACTCTGGCAAAACAGCAGATGAGCTCAAGCAACGACTGTTGATAACAATTTGGTGAATACCACTATTGTAAACTGTTTTGAGATAGTTAATATAAAAATCCTTTTATATATACACTTGTGATCAGCTGATTAAGTCATCAAAATTTTGATCGATTTTGGCTGTTTTTCTTTTGTTTATTATTATAAAAGCCTAGCTCATTATATAACTAACACAATATAAATCCACATTTCAAACTTTGTGCAAAAATTATAAAAAATCTGCAAACTTTTAGCTAGATTTTCAAGTTTTTATTCAGATTTTTTAGAATTTTTTTGAGTATGCAGTTTGATAGCCCATTAAATTCCAGGGTAATAATGTGCAAGTTTTAGGTTGCTAAAGAATCGCTTTGATTTTTAATATTTTTTTTCTTGTAGACCTTTGGTTAGGTGGTCGGTTGTCGAAAATGCTAAATTACGTTCTGCTAAGAAGGAATATGTTGATTTTGCGAGCGTGCGTGTTGCAATAATCAACTCTTCCTGATTTGTCTTTTGATATGCAATTGCAAACATTGTAATAAGCCTTATAACCTCAGGTGTTTACACAACCAGCCTTTGTACGCGGGATCCTCAGACCAAGAATAAAAAAAATGCGCGTACTCTTGGCAGTGTTGCCGCGCAAAATTTTTAGTGGTAGCCAAATTCCTTTAAAAAAAGAGCTAAAAAATAGCTAAAAAAAGTCGTTGTGGCTAAAAATGGTAGCTAAATTTTTTTACTTACATATACATATATAAGTGTATATGCCCACTAGAACTTGAAGAGAGATCTCCCTATATGAGAAATAAAAGAGTACTAACCTTGACCTGATTTCGGAGCTACAAGATAGATTTGTCGGTTTTGTACTCCTTTATTACTAGCTTAGAAGTCAAATAGGAGATCTCCTAAGCGAGCAAGCAAAGAATGCTCTCTAAGGCATGATTTAGGAGCATTAAACTATATTTTTCGGGTTTTTACTCCTATATTGCTCGGTTAGGAGAGTAATGGGATATATTCTAAGCGAGCAGTTAAGTTCTGAATGAACTCCCTGATTGCTCATTTAGGAGGTAAAAGGGATTACTCGCCACCCTAGGACATCCCGTGTTAAAGGGAGTATACAAAATTACATGCTTATACACAGCAGCATAGGGAGCAATGGGGAGTAGTCCTATACTCCAAGGGAGTACTCACCGAGTAATCGTACGATGATCTCAAGTTCTACTGGGCGTAAACATTTTTAATAAGTAATGGTATATAAAAACAATGAACTTTGGAAAAAAAGCTAATATTTTATCCAACCAAAAACCTTTTTGTATAAAAGGGAAATATACGACACCACGCGGTTCCTCAGTGATTGTACCATCAGGCCGAAGCATATAACTTACCAGCATGCTGGTACAATATTTATTTCTTTACAAATGAGGTCGAGGAAAGATCGAAATGATTAGAGCCGAAATTTGATAATTTTTCTAGCATTTTGTTAAACATTGTTTTTTTTTGTAATTCACAACTGCAATATCGTGACGTAATCTTCCACAAATACGGCTTTGACTCATATATTGCAAGAAATTTCTGCCAAAATACTTTTTACTTAGAAAATTGAGCTAATTTCACCACTAACGACACCAGCACACACCACAAGAACATACACGATCAATAGACTTCATGGGTAATTTAACAAATTTAGCATATTAAGGGCCGTGGACTTATCTATTTTAAACTATAGTTAAATCGTTAAAAGATAAGTTAACAGCCCCAATACTTTTACAGTATGTTTTATAAGCGTAAGGAATATATGTTATATCAGTCTTTCTTAGTTTAAAAATTCATCTCTTACATAAATGCAAAAAAAAAACAAACAAAAAATTAAGCATATACAACTTTTTCATGCCAAAAATAAATAAATTCTAAAAAGGGCTAAAAAAGGGCTAGGGGCAATTTTAAATTTATGTGGCCAAAAAAATTATGTGGTAGCTAAATCTAGCCACCAAAGGCTAAAACGGCAACACTGACTCTTTAAGTCATATGTGCCCAAAGAATAAATATCTTTTGAGGCACCTGTTGCAAAAAACAAAGCTTGTAAAGATTTATTAAGAAAATAATTCAAAATCAGGTCTACTTAAAAGATTTAGTAACAAATTTGCCGAAAGTGTGTGCGTAAGACTTAATCTACAACCAAATAGTACGCTATACATTGAATATATTGTGCATAGAGAAAAATTACTGGGAAGTTAAAAACGTACATTTTTTACACAAAAACGTCCAAACGTCAACAGGATACAAAAAACACCAAATTGACGTTAAAAACGTCACCCTGGCAACGCTCGCTATGGGAACAACAGGAGGCTCTCCTGCATCATGGCCTTTATATGAGCAAGTGCACCAAATAATTGGTGGCTTCTCAATAAATAATGTAGAGGCTCTAATTGAAGAAAGTTTTGAAGGTAAGTGTGGATGGAAGACATTTAAATATTGTGCTTTTGATGCAAAACTATTTATTACATTTTATCTTAATCTATGTGCATAGATTCTAAAAATTCATTTTCAGTTTCAGAGTCACAAACCCATCTCTCATCGCTGCCCCCATCTCCGACCCAGCTATCGCCGTCATCACCATCCCCGACCCAGATATCGCCATCACCATTGCCGTCTACTTCGTCCTCAGCATCCGACAAATCTGGAAGAAAAAAAGNAAGAATTGGTGGAACTTGAAAAAGCAAAAAACTTTAATAGCATATATGGAAGAAAATGCCCAGCTTCGTTTAAAAAAATCCCGAAAATCAACGATATTTTGTAACTGCATAGGCTATAAAACTGCGTACCTCAAATTTTTCTAAAAATCTGAGTAAAGAGTTTGAAATTTTGGTAAATTGTTTTGCATTTTTATAATTCTTGTACAAGTTTTGAAATGCGCATTTAAATTCAGTTAATTTTATGCAAAATGAGGTAGACTTTTATAATACAAATTTTATTTTAAATAAACAAAATAAATATAGACTAAACTGGTTAAAATAAGGCATTTCCTTTATTTCTGTCACTAGTATTATTTTTCAGCCACTCAACACATACATATGTTGGCTTAAGTTTTTTTTGCATCGAGGTTTTTTCGACATGCCTTAAGCTACTTTATCATATATGTACACGCTAAAGTATTGTTAAATGCTTATAAATTTATTTACTGTCTTTGGTTTTGTTACTAATGAAATATTTTCAAATTAAATAATAAAGTAGGTTTCAAGCCCATTTATTTATTATTTATTATATGGTAGGACAACTTCTCAAACTATGTTAAATGTTGGAAAACAATGAATATCTAAATCCCGGGATTGTATGAACGATGTCTCGAAAATGGCGGGATCGCAAAATTCTAATAAAATGAACATCCCTAGTCCCTACCTTTAGTGTGACAACATCAAGGCGCACGCCACAAATCGGAGGAGAAGCTCGGCCAAGCACTAACATGTGTTAGCGCCAATCTACTCCTGCTAATTTACTGAAAGTTAATGCTCACAACAATATCTTAAAAAGAAGTAAGATTATTACGGATTTTTGAAAAATAGGCGTGGCACCGCCTCCTATGACTACATAAGCTTATCTCGGTAACCGTTTTACCGGTCTACCAAACACGCTTAAATTATTTCATTAAGTCTACATATTATCGAAATGCTTTAACTAGGCGTAAAACCACCCCTGCTTGTCAAGTGACGGTAATTTTCAGAAAGGTGAAAAGGCTATATTTAATACGTGCGCCCGAACTTATACTTCTTTTCTTGTTATTTAGTAACTTCCCAGCAAAACCAGCGTGACCGAAACTCCAACACAAACGCAAATTTTATGCTGTTACTAACACATATGTAATAATTTTTGATTGGAGTGCCATCTATTGTTTTTCCTTGCGAGGTATCTTTCGCATATGAGTAAGTAGTCAAGCTAATCTTTTCACATATGAGCAAGCAGGCAAATTATTTGGTTTGAAAAATCACGCGTACACAAAACTTCTGGGAGCATTTTTGATTCACTATTAAGAATGTGATAGCAAAACGTGCCGAACTTAATGGGCACGCGTGACGGTCACGTTATTAGGAAAGTGACCGTCACTGTTCTTGCTGGGTTTGTGAAAGATATGTACATATGTATTTCTGCTCAATATTTTATCATCGAGTTGTTTTGAATCTGCATGAAAGATTTCTCAGCAGTTTCGAATACTTCTTTCAGAAAGAGCTTCAAAATATAATTGAGGTTTCCTCGAAACTATGAGTTTCGACTTAAGCGAATATTGCTTGTGAGCAGATACATGAATCATATACAAAGACGTTGTAGATTACAGTACAGGCACAATATTGTGAAAATATGTTAATAATTTAACAACGCCCTTCTGCAAAACGGCCAAGCCAAGTGTAATGAGAAGACATTCAAAATTATAAGTTTAACTAGTATGAGAGAACAATAAAAAACAGCATATTAATTTGAAAGTTAAGTACATATTAGATTTGTTCCACAAGGTACTTGTACAAAAACTCGAGCAAAGTTCAAACTGTCAGCGAATATCAAATCAAATAAAACACCTCTTTGAGGTAAAATTTTCGAGTGACGAAAGCTGAACTAGAAACACAAAATTTATGATATCAATTTCATGACGAAAATTATACGCATTTTTTAACTGCCTT
>NW_016176419.1:6048-9234 GCF_001687245.7 Rhagoletis zephyria
AATCGTTGCAAAAGTTCTGTTTTTTATTTTGTGTTTCTAGCAGTAGACGGAATTTCGCAACGTTCCGAATAAATAAAAAAAAGATTTTCCGTACGTTTCAAAGGCAGTTAAAAAATGCGTATAATTTTCGTCACGAAATTGATATCATAAATTTTGTGTTTCTAGTTCAGCTTTCGTCCCTCGAAAATTTTACCTCAAAGAGGTGTTTTATTTGATATCAAATATTTTGGGGTAGCAAATTTAAAATCGATGAAAATACAAACAATAATCTAAATGTTTTATTTTTCTCAAACAAATTGCTAAAAATATTATCTGATAAATTATGTATTCAAATCGATTTGTCCATTGAAACAGATAATTTTTCGAATACGGAATAGAGCGAAAAAGAATAGTGGCATTCATCTAAACCGATAACTTTATCAAGCAGATAATCTTATAAGTTTACGCACTCTGTTACACGAACGATCCACACTCTCTTTTCGTTTACACATGCGACAATAGTCGTGTTTTCTTTGGTTATAGAGCACAGTACCACAAACTTTCTACTACTAGCACGAGGATAAAGGAATTATAGAAACTAACTCACCAAATGGGAAAAAATTATATTTACGAGATAATATCTATTTAAATAAATGTACATAACTATAACAAAAAGGCTATTTATTTGAATCAAGTTAAAAGAAACAATTGCAGAATGTCTGTTTGTGTATGAATTCTTTGCGGCCAAATTATCAGTGAAACAAAACAAACAGGAACGGATAATAATTGAACCAGATCTCTATCAGGATCAATCGTTGTTGTTGAATTTGCGTGCAAAATTTTTATGCGGATCCCATTATTGCCCAAGAAAACATAGCTAGAGTTGCGACCGAGTTGCATTGGCTTCAGTTTATCAAGTTTATTCAGTGAAATCGCTAGAGAAATTTATCAGTAGTGTGTAAACGAGTTTCCATTCAAATTTTGACAGTTCATTTGATAAGGTTTACACAATTATAAGTTTATACGGTTTACAATGCATTTATAAGGTTTGATGAATACCCTTAATGATCATATCCTTTGTTTTCGAAAAAATTAAAAATAAAAAAAAATTATGAGGAAATGATAAAAACTTATCAACTTGGTAGCCAACTTTGGATACAATTAACAACTGTATTCGTCTGATTGCCTCGTAGTTAAATTTTTGTTAAGATTTCTACCGGGTGGGGCGCACCACATGTTTTTTTAAAGTTTTCTTTATCGTGTATGTGACGTGCTTAACAATGTTTTATATCTCGGAAATTTTACATGGGTAGTGGGCACATTGGAATGCATTCATACACTATTTATGTACAACTGTAGGTAATATTAGTACGCGTCTTCCCAGGGTGGTTAAGTGCGGGTGATAAACCATGTACATAGTTACATACTGTGTACATACCTACAATTAAAATGGGGAAATACAATGTTTGGCTGTGATAAAAAAACTCTAAAAATACACACAAATTGTGGTTTCAAGACATGTACGAAGTGATTAGCACAGCTGCATCCTTCAACTCTGTCAACTCGCGGGAAATTCCCCGATTTGCAGGGAATTTCGGCTTAAGAGCAACCGGGGAATGTGCAATTTTTTCAGGGGGAACTGGGTATGTTATTTTTATATCTTAAAGTAACCAAATTAGACGATCATGTTAATTTTTAACCATTTGACCCTTTTTGGAGTCGACTTATTTTTTCAATTTGAATCGAATATCTTCCAAAAGAGTTTTCCCAGATATAGCTTATGCCAGATGAAAAGCTAAGGTTTGTGCTAGACTTGTGGAAACCTAGAATAAAATCGACTGACCAGTTTGTTGATAAAATGCCCGAAATCTCTATTTTCAGCAGCCCGATTTTTAGTTTTCGAGGCGAGTAACAGTTATGACATATTTATATTTTATAAACCACAAATAGAAGCGTTAGATAAGCTTGTTTTAAGGCCCTTCTACTGATATCCATCAAATGGTAATGGAATGAGTAGTCGCCTCAGTGGTAGTTTAAAAAATCGCTTTTTTTCGAATTTCAGGCACCAGCCACACCGCTACAAGATACGAATCAAACATCCTGGGAACAAAACCTTCTTAGTTTTTCTTGTACTTTAATTCCTGAAAGTTTGAAAAAAATTAAATGAAGGTACGTACAGACGCCACATACATACCAAAGCATCTCGTAGTGGAGACACGAACCAAAACAAATTTACCTCTATATCTTTCCAACTAGTAGCCGGAATTTAATATGTAAGGTACCGTTTGAAAGGTGTTGGCCTATAGAATAACATTAACTATGTTGGGTGTACCCACATGACCCCTTAAACCGGCAAAAGCAAAAAAACGTTTTTTGTTTCGCAACACTTTAGCCTAATTTTTAAGAATCCGGTTAATCGTTTATGAAGCTTGAATACACACTGGACACACTCTGCAAGACCTTTCTAACGATATCTCAAACATGTCGATTGGACGTCTGGATAAAAACTTCCAAATCTCGTGTATATATAAGCCAGTCATTTCAGCATGCTATTGTGGCTGCTTTCGTCACTCGCGCGCACTTCCGTGCGTTGTGATAAACTATAAAATTTACTTGTGGAACGCGTATGTGTAACTCGAAGTAACTAAGCGCTAAATTTTTTTAAGGGTTGATCTGTAAATGTGTGCATAAACCGTAAGTGCACGTATGTTGCACACACATACATATGTACAAACATACGTTATCATATTTTGGAAAATGCATAATTTAGGGCATTTAAGCAATTTTTTATTTGGACTCTATGATATGAGTAGCGGTAATTTTTCGCCACACATTTAGTGAAGTGCCCACTTATAAGGACCTCAAGTGTTACTCAAGAGTCGAGTTTTTCGATTGCTAAATTCATTTATAAAGGTAAACCCATAAAACCATTCATGTACGCATATTGTACAGAGCATTTAGTTGATAGAGTTTGTGCTTGGATGGCGTAGAGTCCCACGGTTTTGTTTATGACCACAAGCTCAGTGGGACAGGGTTGGCAACTCTGGTATGTCTTCTTGTGGGAAACACTTGGTTTTTTGTTGAACAAGCTGTTGGAGTTAAGGGTAATTGAGTTGAAATTTGTAAAATTAATACTAAGATCAAAATATGTAAGTCGTTTGTTAAAAATTGGTTTACACATAAGTTTGTGTAGGTATGTACATATTC
>NW_016176420.1:0-3259 GCF_001687245.7 Rhagoletis zephyria
GCGGCTTAGCGCACCATACGCTGCTGCATGTGGCAGCTAACAGGCCCGCACGCACTGGCCAACGGAAGCAGAAGGCCAACCGGTCCGCAGCGGCCACAAAGGCCCCAACGAGCGTAAAGCGGCGCGCACCGCGGAAGAGGAAGGCGCAGAAGAATACGCACAACCGCGGAAGGCAGGCGCCGCAACCACCGCGCAAAAAGACCGCCCAAAGGACGATCGCTCGCACCCCCCAAGGCCTGCAAACGGCCAGCTACCAGGGCCGCACCACTAACCGCGCCCTGGGCAACGCGATCCGCGCGCTGAAAGAACTGCAGGAGACCCTAAGCAGCGCATTCCTGCAGGGCGGGGAGGATGTTTAAGCCGCCGCTTAAAGCGCAANTCGCCGCTTAAAGTGCAATCCGACGGCCGTGCGCGCAATAATTACCGAGCGCGCACGGCCGCCTACCATCATCGTGCCAAATTATGCCAAAGTTAGTTCAGCTACTCAAGTCGGACAACGCGCACGCGCCCTTTCTACAGTTCATATCGTGCAAATCTTTTATCTTGTCAAATAAGCAAACTCTTGTGTATATACATATACATATATACCTCTAAACTCAACCTTTATATCGTGTGAAAGCCTAATAATAAATTNAAACTCAACCTTTATATCGTGTGAAAGCCAAATAATAAATTGCGCTGAATTGTACGGCTTATAAATAAACGGCGGATACTTTTGTAAACATTCCAAATCGAACCCAAAGTTTTTCCTTCCAACGGAAAGTGTGTATGTGATCAAGGTGAGTGCGAAGGGACCAAGCGATCAATTACTCAGATTTTTTTTAGTTTTCTACAAATTTTCAAACTTGGGTTTATATGGATTTTTTCAGAGAATGAACTTTATTTTAATAAAAATTCCTAAAAATAAATAAATAAGCATATTGGAAAACAATATCACTTTGAAATGAGGTGCTCTTGGTATGACTGCGTGTTCGTATATGTTTGTCGTGTTTGTAAATAGATTCCTTCAGGAAGACGCGAATATGCGCCGAAACAAGTAGGAGGAAAATAAGCGATTACTTTATTTGTAATAAAAGACCGAAAGGCCCAGACACAACATTAAACTCTCGGCTTAGTCGAGGAGAAATAATTAACATACATGTATGTTTGGTTTTTGTACGGCTGCTAGTACCACTTTATATGAATTCGCTACTCTTCCACGCGGGAATCTGAAATTTGCTAATTTTCCACGCCAAAATCTGAAATGTGCTAGTCTTCCACGCAAACAGTGAAATGTGCTACTTAACCACTCAAAAATCTGAAATGTGCTAGTCTTCCACGCAAATAGTGAAACGTGCTAGTCTTCCACGGTAATTTGTGATGTGCTACTCTTCGTTGGGAGCGACGATATGTACACTTTTATAGAACTTTCCTTTCTGTGTGCAACTCAAACCGACCGCCGTGCTTATTCATACCAAGTTAATTTCGCGGAACCCCAGAGAGTTTTCTACGGAACCCTTGGGTTCCGCGGAACCCACTTTAAGAAACTCTGTTATATGTAACCATGTATGTTTTTTCGAGTAGTGGCAACCCTATTCAATTTTTTTTTTATTAAATTTGTTTATATATTCGCAGTAAAGTACATTATTGCGGCTTATGTATTTTTTTTCTGATATTTCAAATAAGCGTCAACACCGGTTTTCCAATTTTTAATTTACATTTATTCTATAGACAGAAATACACAAAATGAAATAAATGCGACGCAAATCCATTGAGCCGTTTTGAGTTATGCGATAACACACGAAGGCAATCCATTTTTACATACAAAACTTTTTTCGAATGGTGGCAACCCTACCGAAATTTTTTTCTGTACTACTTTTTTTATACATTCTCAGTGAAATAGCATTATTGAGGCTTATTTATAATTACCTTTTTTTTTGATATTGGAGATATCTGGCAACACCGGTTTTCCAATTTTCTCTTTACAAACCTTCTCCTTCTACACTTAGCGCTATTAAATATACTTTACAAACTATTTCCCGCGCCCATTTTCCAAATTGGTTTTATATATCTCCATACCAAATTCCCGTACCCTACCATGAAAACTTCCAGAGATGTGCGACATGAAAAATTCGGATTTCCAATAACATCCATTTTTTCCATGAGTATACGATTGATTTCGTATACTTCCAAATATACAATGTCTTACAAATCGGTCAAGCTGATTCGGAGGAGTTGACCACAAACACCTTGTCATGAGATTTTATTCGAATGGTGGCAACCCTATCCAAATTTTTTGCTGTTCTAAATGTTTTCCTACATTCGCAGTGGAATAGCATTATTGCGGATTATTTAAATTAAGTGTGTTTGATACAGAAATACATTTTCATATATAAAGATTTTGTTGAATGGTGGCAACCCTATCAATTTTTTTTATTAATTTTTTTTTTTGCATTCTCAGCTAAATATAATTATTGCGGTGTTTTTTAATTTAATTTTTTTTTTTGGTATTTCAGATATCTGCCAACACCAGCTTTTAAATTTTTTCCTTACAAATCTTCTACAGACAGAGAGAAACAAAAAGAAATAAAGACGATGCAAATCCGTTGAGCCATTCTTAAACGGCAATTCATTTTTATATGTCAGCGGTTCTTAAACCTTTAAGATGATGGAACCCTTACTAAACACCATTCATTTTAAGGAAACCCACATCAAATTACTAAAAATGAAACCCAGTGCAATTTATATATGAACTTTTACTAGAAATAGTATACATACTTAAAATTTTTATGTAAAGAAGGAAATTATTTCATTAATATTAATTATTGTATAAAATAGTATTTCGATATAATGTCTGAAAGCTGTATGCGCATTTCAGGGGTAGCATCTAATTTCGACTTGAATTTGTATTGTGTATAAATGTAAGCTGAAAGCCCGGTTGACAGAGTACTGTAGTGTAACTGAAAGTCGACCATGCTTAACGTTTATAATTATTTAATTTATTCATAACAACAAGGGTTTCATATTTCAGTTGTTTGAATATTTTGAATATAGAACTCACGCATTGTCAGGCACACGTGTCAAACAAACTAACTTTAAGCTTCAATTTATTTATAATATTATTTATGCTTATGCAGCAATTATTTCCCATAAATAAAAAAAAGAACCTACAAAGCGACATTGAGTTGCTCAGTAAAATAAATTCAATACAATTAAAACATAAATGAATTGTTTCATTCGATACATGGCGATCCTGCCAGCTTTTTGCGAAAATTAATTT
>NW_016176420.1:3996-9233 GCF_001687245.7 Rhagoletis zephyria
TAAATTTTTAATTAACATTTATTTATTTTTATTGATAAAATTTTGGTTTAATATTTAAAAAAAAAGTCATAAAGTTTTTTTTTTTTAAAAAAGTAAGATTGAAAGTAACTTAAGAAATGTATTGTATATGTATATAAAAAAAATATTTTTGCCACGAGCGAAAATTCGCTTACTGGCCCTATGAGTGCGGATTGACGCACATCAGTTTTTGTTTGCTTATAATATAATTTATATTTTTTATTATTTTTTTTTTTAATTTTGCGTTCTATTTACTAAATACTGCTCCATCAGGAATTCTACCTCTGAGATTCTATTCCATATTTTAGTTGCTGCTTCCCATGGTGGTGGCGGCCTTGTATTAACTGTTCTTAGTAGGATTGCCTTCTCCCGTTTTAGTTTTTGCATGTAACCTCCACTTCTTTTTGGCTTACAAAAGCCAATGGAATGGTAATTTCATCTGTTGTCTTTCTGCTGGTTCTTTTTCTATATTCCTCGAGAGTTATTGGTTGTGGTCCTTCCTTCATCACGCAGCTGACGGATCTTTGTGGCTGATCCACGTCAGGACAAATTAGTTTAAAGCTGACTGTCCGTCAGGCTTTTTTGTTTGATGATTGATTGATCTTTTTTTTTTTTTTTTTTGGCTGATCAAGTCAAAGTGCTTTTTAGTGCATAATTTTTAAGCACAAAATTTTAAAAATGTTGCAATTTAAGCAAACCAGGATTCAGGCTGATCTGTGCAGCAAAGCACTAGACTGCCACTGTGCAATTCAAATCTAAGCACCGGTTGGCAGGTTAGCTTTTTTGCTGGTCATAAAGTAGCAGCTGAAACATTCTTTCTTGACATTGACGGTAGCCTCAAGAAAAGGAATTACAATAGATATCCCAACGTCACTACACGAGGAAATAGCATTTACACCACTACAAGAAATTATACAAACTCCCACAATGACACAGACAGTAGTAGCATTAATAAATACAGCAACAAAGCTTATACCTGATTTTGATGGCAAATCAGAAAATTTACGTTCATTCCTTGACGCACTAACTCTGGTTGATGCGATAAAAGGCGAACATGAGGCAATAGCCATTTCCTTAATTAAGACTAAACTTAAAGGAAATTCGAGAAATTTGATTGACAATGAAAATACAATTGCGGAAATCAGTACCAAACTACGCACCACCGTAAAAGGTGAGTCAGTAGAAGTAGTGACTGCAAAACTTATGAATATAAGACAAAGTAGCAAAACTGCTACAAATTACTGCAATGAAATAGAAACACTAACAAAATCATTAGAAAATGCATATATAAATGACGGCATAAACTTAAATTTGGCAAGTAAATATGCGACACAAGCAGCCGTAAGGGCAATAACTAAAAATTGCACATTAGAAAAAGTCAAACTTATTATGGAAGCAGGTCAGTTTACTGACATGAATGAAGTAATAAGCAAATTTGTTGGAAGTTGTACAGAAGCTACAGGCCAACAAAATACCATTTTGCACTACCGACAAAGACAATTTGGAAACAGATTCCAAAACAATAGAAATTTTGGAAGAAGGTTTCAAAGTAGAACCAATGTTCAAAGAAACCACAATGGCCAAAACAGCAATTATAGTGGAAATAACTATAATAATAGAGGTCAAAACAGAAATACCTACCGAGGTAATACAAGGAATATTAGAATGACCCAAACAGACAACAATAGTTCGGAAAACCCGGACATTCCCCTAAGATAAACTCGGACTACAAAATATACAATCTTAACCTTAACTTTAGCATTTACATACAAGTCAGAATTGCTCACACTAACACCGCCATAACACTACTAGTTGACACAGGAGCAAACATTTCCATAATTACACATGACCAAGATACACTTAAACACATAAACAAAAAACACATTACAACACTACAAGGCATTGGACAAGGAAAAATCAATTCAATAGGCACAACATTTTTCGATTTAAAGTTTAAAAATTACTTAATACCACACGAGTTTCATGTAGTACAAAACGATTTCCCAATACCGTGTGATGGCATTATTGGAATGGACTTTATGAAAAAATACAATTGTCTACTTGAATTCAATGAGAATCAAGATTTCCTAACCCTCAGACCAGAAAAATTCCAAATGCACATTGAAATACCAATTATAACTACTTGTAACGATGACATAACACTCCCAGCTATGTCAGAAGTTATAAGAAGGGTGAAACTTTCTACTCCTTTTCAAGAAGTACTGATACCTAATCAAGAAATACAAACAGGTATATTCATTGCAAGTACCTTGGTAAAATCTGAAAATGCATTCATACGAATTCTTAACACAAATGACAGACCAGTAACGGTAAAACTAAACAGAATTCAATCAGAAAATCTCACTGACTATAACATAATTTCAAGTGATCAAAACAAAACAGAAAGAAAAAATAAAATTTTAGATACACTAAAGAAAAATTTTCCAAAACTATTTGAAAAAACGTTAACGGAATTATGTTCTAGGTACAGCGATATTTTTGGATTAGAAACAGAAGCAATCACATCAAACAATTTTTACACACAAAAGTTAAGGACAAAAGATACAGACTCAGTATACATTAGGCATATAACAAATGTTGACGAAAAATTTGGCATACCACCAGCAAATATTGTACAAGTAATGAATATCACTTTTTTAAGAGATTTCGGTTCAAAAACGTTCCGCGCAAAAATGGATTTCTAAAAAAAGTCAGATTTTTTTTTAATTTTTTTTAATATTTTTATTTTTACATTTTTGTCAATTGTTATATGAAATAAGTTTTAAGTTTAAAGTATGTGATGATTTACACAATGGTAAAATGTCTTGCACAATTTTAATTGCACGCTCTGCGCAGATGTTACTTCGCTGAACTTCCTCAATAGCTGATGGTTTATTTACCCAATGTCTGAGAAAACATTCATTTGCTTTTGTGAAGCCGGCCAATGATTTCTGTAGTGTGGCGAAATTATTTTTGTTGAAAGTATGATCGGAAAACCAGATTTCGCTCCAAGCACCGCACACAAACTTACAAATAGGATATAATTGCAAACGATATTCAGGAATAAGTATAAAGGCTAAAAGTGCCAAAATAGCTCTAGAATTCTAACGGGCATTACTGAGTGCTGGTATTGCTTTAAATTTTATGTAGGTAAAACGTTCATTTTTCTCGAAGTATTTAAAAGATTCGACCAATTCATATAAGTATTGCATGTCATTTCGCCATTTAATGCTTTTAACCTTAATACACTCTTTATTTTGTTCATACTCTTTTTTTAGATCATCGTAATTTTCTATTAAATTTGGAATAAAATTGTATGAAATATTGGGCGATGATGTTTTTCCCTCTAAAAGCTCATCCATGACATGTTTTAACATCAAATCTAGCACATGATGTTGACAACCAATATACTGTGGAGCGGGCAATGAAAAGGATTTCAAAAAATTTTGTAGGCGAGTGACAACACCATGGTGTCTGCCAGTATTCACACTGGTTGTATCGCAAATTATCATTTTAATTGATTCCAACAAGTCGAAATCACATAATAATTCTTTTATTCCGTGAAATATCGTCGACGCTTTTCCATCATTCAGAACTAGTACACCTAATTTTACTTCCCTAGAAGCATTTTTCAGTACTACGACCTGATATTCCTTCTTTCCAATTTTTTCCCCGTCAAAATGCAAACACCAGTTTTCATTTTTAAGAGTGTTTTTCAACAGTTTTTTCTTTTGTTCGGCATTTTTGGCTTTGTAAATTCCAGGTTGGGATGGCGACAATATCTCTACACCAGATTCAGACAACTCTTTACATATTTTTGCGGCCTTTCTAGTGCTAACGTTTGCATTCATAACTAAATTAACAGCTGGATCCATAGGCTTCTTTTTTTGTAATAGGCTGGCAGGTGGTTTGTAGGTAATATCATCATCTGATGACACCTGATCATCGTCCATTATGGTTGGAAGTTTGTAATCATCATCCAACGGCACATTATCGGTTTTAGATATTGAAATGGGGAAATGCTCCGATTCGTCTGATTGTTGCTCTTCGTTGTTTGAAGTTATATCAAAAATTTTATTAAAACTATATTTATTACGGCGTTTTAAAAAGTTTTGGTACGACTTTATTAATCTTTCCACATTTCTTTTAATAGACCTTAAGGTAAGTGTTTTAAAATTGAGTTTCTTCCACAATACTGAAAGTTCACTAACGATAATTTGTGTTCTTCTTTTCTTACACTTTATTTCCTTTCCAAGGCTATTAAATCTTCCAATAACAAACTTTTCTTTGGGCTTTTTACATAATTCGAACAATGGAATGTCCACATTTTTTATACATTGTGTTTTGCTAGCTAAATTTTCTGTCCACGTATTACAATACTTTTCAACATTTTTAGCACTTGTCTTAAACATTTTTACACAAACAATATTTAATTATCCCGATAAAAACAGATTTGAAATATTTATTTCAATTTCTAAATTGAATGATAAAACAAATGTGCTTAAGATCACACAACTGAAGTAAAACTTTGTTTCGTCATCTAACGGGAAATCATTCAACTATCGTAATCTTTCTTTTATCATTCTTGCATAGAGAACATTAAATAAAAGAGAAGAAGTATGTAACTACGCTCTCGTCTCGTCAGATGTAAAGACATTGTCGCGCGCACAGCTGTGTTATTATTATTTGACTATGCGAGTTCTTGAATAAATTGCTTTTTCTTTTTTAAATTTTTTAATATTGAATCAGAATTTTCTGAAGAAAAATTGGTTTGGGGTGGGTGGGGCACTTCCCTTAGGTCCATTAAAAGGCGTTTGGAATAATAGGAAGATTATTAATTAAATAAATATCTATTATTATGAAGAAAAACGTGTACACTGTACAAAACTTTTTTTGTTTTTTTCGGCAGTTCTGATAAAAAAGTAATTTCGTTTTGCGCGGAAATTTTTTTGCAATTTCGCAAAAAAAAAATAATGGGGGTTCATACTTTTTTGTGCTCTATTCGACTATGGTATGCCGTTTTTCGTATTTGCAAAAATTGTAAAAAGTTATATGCCTAGTATACATTAAGAACTACCGTATACCACACACTCACAAAGAAGAAATTGAAAGACAAGTCTCAAAAATGTTAAAAGATGGAATAATAGAGCCATCATGTCCCGAATATAATAATCCTATTTTATTAGTTCAGAAAAAATCACTTCCAAATTCAATTGAAA
>NW_016176421.1:0-9228 GCF_001687245.7 Rhagoletis zephyria
TCAAACCAGCCTATAAAAATACCAGTTCATTAACTAGTACGATTCGAACCATTCATGCGAAAAACTTATGCGTTCGCCGACATCTGTCTTTGAATTGCTAAACTGGTATAATGCTACTAGTATAATTGACATATCGTACGACACCGCCATGCTGAAAATACCAGTCGCTAATTTTGAAAAAGGATAGAACGTGAACTAGTTGGGCTAAAACGCAAACTGTTAGCTTTCTAACAGCAGCATACTCTGCAGGGTTGTTGCGCTGCAATCACCATCACATGCATACACACATACAAACTTACTTTTAATAGTTTCTGCATTTCGCACTTCTTTTCTGCCAACGTTAAACATTTCCCACCAGTTGTCGCTTTATACACTAAAACAAGCTACTTTTTTTAAATAAGCTTACGTTTAAGCGTGTGAGAGTGTAAGTATGCTTTGTCATGGTCGCGTGTTCACCGTATTTGTTGTCAATTATTTAATTGGTGCGCCGCGAATTGCTTTAATATCATAGAGCTGACCTAACACACTATGTTATTGTCTATTTATTTGTCTGTCTGTCTGTCTGTCTGAAGAGACAATGTTGACAATTGCCAGTTGTACGAAATACATAAGTAGTTATTACCGACTGCTGGCACTTACCTACAAAGGTACTTTTCTAGTGGTTCTAATGAAATCGCACAGTGACCTGACTGTGTACTGAATAAATGCGGCGCAAGGTCGCTTGTGGAATGTATACTGAACCAATACACAGCTTTGTATGTAAAATATACATATATATGTATGTATATACAGCGTTTATTATAACGGGTGATTTTTTAAGAGCTTGATAACTTTTTTTTTAAAAAAAACGCATAAAATTTGCAAAATCTCATCGGTTCTTTATTTGAAACGTTAGATTGGTCCATGACATTTACTTTTTGAAGATAATTTCATTTAAATGTTGACCGCGGCTGCGTCTTAGGTGGTCCATTCGGAAAGTCCAATTTTGGGCAACTTTTTCGAGCATTTCGGCCGGAATAGCCCGAATTTCTTCGGAAATGTTGTCTTCCAAAGCTGGAATAGTTGCTGGCTTATTTCTGTAGACTTTAGNCCTATGTATGAATATGTAAGCGAAATATCCACTACAATATCGCTATTAATTATACGTAACAAAATAAAACGAAACGTACAAACAAATTGAAAAGAATTAATTTGAAAACTACATTTGATTAGAAATAAATTGCAATTATAGTGATTCGTAAACAAAGTTGCCACAAATGCTGTTAATTAATAGCTGGAGGGCTTTGTCGCTATACCAAAGTATCGAAAGGTGAAAATTATATGTATTAAAAAAAGTATTTCAATTTTTATTTTTAGATATGAGTAGTACTATATATGTATGTACATTAGACTGCATCACCATAAAATGTTGCGGTTTTTCCGCCGGGATTACAAAATTTTTTATATTCTAAGACGTCCACCAATATATATCTGCAAATATTAAGATTTAAGCGAGCTGGACCGATTTGAAAATACCTCCATAAATGGAGTTTTTTTATGAATAAAAATAGTTTCTTAAAGAGCTTTTTGAAAAAACTTCCCTCATATAGCAAAACAGATTAAGCTTAAAAAATCTGCATAAAAATTTTCAAAATCCTTTCAACGGAATCGTAAGAATGAGATTTTTGATGCTGCTTTTTACTTTTTTCAGAGATTGATTTACGAAAAACTTGAATAACTGGGCCGAAACTATTCTCATTTAGACTTATGCGATCTCCATAGAAACGTATTTTCCCACTTTTTCTTTTTCAAATACCAACACGTCTTAATTCAATATCTTTCTCTTTCATCCTTTGAATGAGTTTATTAAATAGCAAAGAAATAAAAAGGGTGAGAAAATACTGTTCCAATGATGCCTCACAAGTCTAAATCGGAAGAGTTTAGGTTCAGGAGTTATTCAAGTTTTTCTTATACCAGTCTTTGAAAAAAGTTAAAAAAACGGCATCAAAAATTTCATTATTCGATTTCTTTCAAAATTTTTGTAAATTTTTTAAAAATATTTGTATGCAAAATCGTTTAAGCTTAAACCGTTTTGTCAAAAAAAATCTTTGAGAAAAAATTGTTATTCATAAAATACTCAGTTTTAGAGGTATTTTCAAATCGGTCCAGCTCATGTAAATCCTAAAATTTTTCCAAAATATTTTTGTGAACGTCTTAAAATATAATAGATTTTATAATTCCACACACAAAAACAGTACCGATTTTTTTTTTGTATTGGGAGTGATGCAGCCTAATGTACATATATAGGGCGGTTGAATTTGTGAGAGTATCAACTCAAAAATAGTGAATATTATAATTAAATAAGTAGTAGCAATTAATAATGAGTTACCTGTAAATGAACTTGAAGTGTGGGAAGCTAAATAACACAATGCAACAGTGAAAATACAAACTAAATATAACATAGTGCAGGTTGTAGGTAGGGTTCAGGGTTGCGTGATTTTATTTTAAATCCACTTTAATTAAGAAATAAATCGCATCTGTGGTTGTGTCTGTACAGCGCCACATCGACCATCTGACCACTTTACTTGATTCCCCTCTGGTCTCACCAAATGCAGAGCATGGATATTTGGCCTTAGCGTCCGGATTCGCCATGTTTTTGGCGTTTTGGGTTGTGGTAATGAATCCATTTTTCATCACTGGTGACAATTTGGGAAAAACAGGACGATATATCTTTGTTTGAGTGCGTGAGGTACCCAGTTTTTTACTTTATTAACCATACCAGTGGCTTTCAATCGCAACAAAATGTCTTGTTGAGTCACGTCTAATATTGTCGCAAGTTCTTGGATTTGGTATCCAAAATTGCCTCCAATTGGGCGTCAAAAAACGTTAATGGCATTCATACGCACTGCTTGGAACCAGTACTCGCAGTATGAAATTTATTCAGCATTCATCTCGTAAGCACCACAGACCCGCCGACGACTTTCTGCTGTATTTTTCTTCAGATGGAAGAAAAAAATACCAATACTTTCTACGAAAGGGGTTTTGTAGGCACAAAAGCTGGTCGTCGTGTACAAAAATATATCATTTACACTTAGAATGAAATGATAATTATTGCAAATTGTAATGCGATGATGACGCTTAAACATGAAGTTGGCTGCAGCATCCGTTATGCTTGATATATCTTCCAATCCAGAGATTGTTCATATGTGAGTTTTTGTGATGAAAATTTCCTCCATTTAAATAGCTAAGGACTTATATTTTTTGTACCCTATTTGCTTATCATAAATAAAAGCTCACAGGGGAAATCATCAAAATCAATACAGGTTTGTAGTATATTATCGCAGATAGCAAAGGTCAACCCCGCTGCTATAATAGGGGCATTTTGATTTATTTTATATAACTTTCTGTTAAGATATATAACGATTTATATGGAAGGATCTCAAGAAAATTTCTCAAATTCAGATATCTTTGAAAATAAAGAATCATTTTTTTTAATAACTTTTTTAATGAAAACCTACGTAAAAATACGTAACATACATCTGCGTTCAGATTTAGGGAATGTGTAGGCCAAAAATCATGAAAAATTAAATACCGTTCGCTAACCTCTAAAACTCAGCCAATTTTGGATTGGGTCTTCGTTTTGCAAACATATTAAAGCCAGGTTTTAAAAGCCGCATGGCCCAAACAAGGGTAACAAACAATGTGGGTAATATGGAGCATAATTAAAAATATTCAGAGTAAAAATTTTTGTTTTAGGGTACTTTCGGAACACTTTGCTGGGCTTAAAAACCTCAAAGAATGCAATGGGCGTTCCATTTGGTTTTATTGGTCCTATAAAAAATATTTAATAACAGAAAAATACTTGGTATAATTTTTTTCGGTATAAAACATCCTAAATCCTAGGTGGCGACAGCATTAAAATTCTGACTTTACTTTTTGGACCATCTTCTCCTCTTCATATACTGTTTCTTTAAAAAAAAATAGTTTGAGTAGAAATTGCAATAATTTCTCTTGCAAAAAAAATGCGGAACAAAATCCACAATGAAATCAAAATTTTTTTAACTCCTGCCCTAAAATTGTCACGCCCATTTTTAAAAAAATTCTTCGATTTAAGAAAAAATGTGCATTTTGTCAACTTTAATTCGAAAACTGCCACGCCCATTTCTATGGATTTATCGCCTTAATCAAACATTTTCGCGAATAAACATTTTTACTGGAAGGGTATTCCAGCGGAATTCCCAATAAAATTTAAATTTTTGCAAAAACGCGTTTTTGTTACGTTTTAAATAGTAGGTATCCACTTAACAACTGAATGAAAATTTCATAAAAGCTTGAAGTTAAATTTTGTTATATTCGCGAAAGGCATGAAGCCTGCGGCTTAAACAAAGTTAGAGAAAAATCACAGAAACCGCTGTTTATGTTTTAGCTACTATATGCAACCCGCTTTATTTCAATTCACGGACAGCCACTCTAGTTTTATTAATTGTTATAAATATTTAAATAAAGTGCTACAGGTTCTTATTTAGTATTTATTATTTAGTACTAAGATAAATCACACAAGAAAGATTAGGATTTTATGTAAAAGTATTAATTAAAAACCATTTTCGCTGCTTAGTAAGCAAAATACATACTAATTTACCAGCTGAATTTAATTTAACGTTAAAAATTACGCATTGGTGTTGAACACAATTTTTGACATTTTTAAGTGTTGATAATTTATAACCTATAAAAATGGCACTTCAAAAATGTCGGAGTTCATTAAAATTAAAATAAACTATTAAAAATTTATTGCGGGATTAACAAGCGCTACAAAACGCATAAGCCAACGTGTCGAAAAAAACATTATCCACTAATTTACAACAACAAATCAAAATTAGTGACAGCAACCAAAACCAACCACAAGCCAAAACACGGCATTCATTTGTTCAATTTTATTTATTATAAATTTATGCAAATTGAGTCAATGCACACGCGTGCCGTGCCATGCGGAGTTGCACAGCGCCGTTGAACAACGCCGAAACAAAAGTACAGTCGTAAGGTAGTATATTTTAGCAGCCACATGCGTGTGTGCGTACCCATTCATGCACGATGATGATGGTGATGCAGCCAACCCAACAACCCCCATTAAAATGCCATTAATCCTTGCGGCAGCTGTGCATTCTGCTTAGTTGACTGTTGACAATAGCTGGTGAAAATTTGTCAATTAGGTACGACCGACGACACGTGACGCGGCTGATCAGTACACCCAGCATATGTATGTTTGAATATAAATGTATTACTAGTTTGTAAACACCTTTTTCACAGCCAGCTTGGCAAATCGCACTGACTAATCCAATAAATATTGAATTTAAACTTAGTTGCTGTCCATATTATAGCTGAATTCAATTTATTATTAAGTTCATGCAAATTCTCTTGTATGTAAGTACGANTTTTTCACAGCCAGCTTGGCAAATCGCACTGACTAATCCAATAAATATTGAATTTAAACTTAGTTGCTGTCCATATTATAGCTGAATTCAATTTATTATTAAGTTCATGCAAATTCTCTTGTATGTAAGTACGAATGCGTGAATAGTGTATATGCACGTTAGGGTGGTCCAAAAATGCATGTGGAAAAAGTAAAGTCGGAATTTTTATGCTTTCACCCCTAGGATTGTTCTATATCGGAGAAAACTTTACTCCTGTTTTTTGTTATTTTGAAATAAAAAAAATTATTTAGAGGCCGCTCAAATCGCTCAAGGTTTTCCATGTACGTGTGCATACACTGCCGGCAAAAATATTGGCGCAGCTGATTTTTTACAATATTATGCAATAATTTTTATTGTATTATTTTTCCAACAATTGTTTATAAATATATGATTCATTCCACAACAACAAAAACATAAATATATTATTTATAAACTTTGTGCAAAATCCAGAAATCCTCCATGCAAATTTTTTACTTGTTAATTATATTTTTTACAATTTTGTTCAGTATGCAGATTTTTAGCCCAATCAATTTTATTTTAATAAAGTAGAAGTTCTAAGTAGCTACGAATTACCGCTGATTTTTGGCATTTTTTTCACGCAGTCTTCCTTACAAAAAAAAAAAAAATCGAAAATAATTTATATGGACAAAAAGCAAAACACCTTCAACAAAACAATGCGATTTTTGACTAGCCCTGAACCGGCATTTTTTATAATAGAATTAAATGGGCAACGAAACTGCATACTCAAGAAAATTTGAAAAAATCTGATTAAAATGTTGAAATTTGCATGAAAATTTATTAAATTTTCGCCAGTTTTACACAAAGTTTAGTAATTGTTTTTCTTTTTTTGTTTTTTGTTATAGAATGAACCATACTTTTATATGAAATTTGTGGAAAAATATTAGAACAGAAATTAGTGCATATGTTGTGCAAAATTCGCTGTGCCAATACTTTTTTTCGGCAGTGTACATATTTTATATGGGAAAAAACAAGTCTTCGTGAAATGGTATGGAATTCTTGAAATTAATATTTTTCGATCGGAAAACTTCGTTTCTCTTCAGGCGACTTCCAACAACAATACCCAGTTGTTTACTTAACCATTTTGTAGTATTAACTATTTTTTATAGGACCCCCAAAAAACCTAAAAAAAATGCAATGGAGAACCCATTTGACTTATTTTTGGACCACCCTAATATGCATACGGTATATTGCATGCATAAGAGTAGTGATATGAAAATTATGCTGACAATTTACTTACCAGCTGAATTTGACATACATATCTATACATATAAAGTTTTCAGATTTTTTAACTCGTATGCCTTTACTTCTTATCCTTTGACTGTATGGGGCATAATAGGGGTATTCTCTGAGTCTTGCAAAGCCCTTGCATGGTGCACAGATTGCACGGATTGCACGGTTAAAACTGGTTTTCGTATGGGGCAGCTTTGCAAACCGTGCAATCCGTGCGCCGTGCAAGGGCTTTGCAAGACTCAGAGAATACCCCTAATGTGCTTTTTCAATCTTCAGCAGCATAGAGAAAGCATCTAACATGCCCTTTACAGATGGATGAAGCCTGTCCGCGTAAAAAAGAAATAAATTTTAATAAAGGCGGCATAATTGCCATTGTAAAGAGTGTCAACATGAGTGACGTAAGTAGCATAGCAAATGTCAAGCCCAAATCGACGAATTGAGCCTTCGAAAGCGAGAATGAATTACTTATATTTTATGAGCCAGGTTATGCTTATTTTCACATACATACATATGCAAACTTACACACATGCATTCGTATGGCAATATATCAATATGTATGCATTAATACTTATTCATGCTTTGCATTTCTTCTCAACATAATTGAAGGGATGTACGAAACTGTTGAATGACTCGAGCTGCCAAATAATATAAAGCTGAAGGACAAATATTCAAACATGTCGATGGCACTTTTGCAAAACTTCGTATCCCCGAAATTAATACTTTACCGAAACAATAAAAAGGAACAGTCCAGCGCCTTCGTCTTGGTCTGCAGGCTGTATCGGAGATACAGCCGCTATATTTAAACGTAGAATACGTGGTATGGTTAAGAGCATATCCAAGTCAAAAACGAAATCACACACTAAGAAAAAAAGGGTTTTTCCAAAATTTTACAAATTTACATACTTCTAAGTGAAAAGAACTCAATGAGAATATAAGCGAAAGCCCTATTTTTATTTTTATTTTATACCATTGTTTTTTTCTACAGCTTACTGAGATTTAAAGATTTGAAATTTTGAACAGAAAAGATATTTATTGAAAAAAATATCGATAACAAAATCGATAAATAATCTATAATAAAATCGATAACAAAATCGATTAAAGTGTCGATAACAAAATCGATAAAAATATCGATCATTATATCGATAAGTTCCGAAAATATCGATAGAAAAATAAATAACAAAAACGATCATTATATCGATAAGTTCCGAAAGTATCGATAACAAAATCGATAAAAATATCGATAACAAAACCGATGACAAAATCGATTAAAATGTCGATAACAAAATCGATAAAAATATCGATCATTATATCGATAAGTGAAAATATCGATAGCAAAATAAATAACAAAATCGATCATTATATCGATAAGTTCTGAAAATATCGATAACAAAATCTATAAAAATATCGATAACAAAATCGTTAGCAAAATCGATAACAAAATCGATAAAAATATCGATAACAAAACCAATAAAAATATCGATAACAAAATCGATAAAAATATCGATAACAAAATCGATAAAAATATCGATAACAAAATCGATAATAAAATCGATAACAAAATCGATAATAAAGAGATAACAAAATCGATAAAAATATCGATCATTATATCGATAAGTTCCAAAAATATCGATAGCAAAATCAATAACAATATCGATAAAAATTTCGATAACAAAATCGATAAAAAAACCAACAAAATATCGATTATATCGATAAATCCCGAGAATCCCTAAAATCCCGAAATAGTTCCGAGATTGAATCTCTGTGCCTTTATCTATATCCTTTTCTCTACAACTACCTTTATTTTAATCTTTCTTGCTCTATCTTCATCTATACTTTTATCGGTATCCTCATCCGCATCTTTTTCTTTATATTTATCTTTGTTTTTATTTTTATGTTTATCATATTCTTCATATACATATTCAACTTCACCTTTGCACTTATACATATAAGTAAAGTGTTTAAATTTACCTTGGTCTTCATGTTTGCCTTTATCTTTACTCAACTTTGTTTTTGTGTTTATTTTTACGTTGGCCTTTATCCTTTTCTTTATCTATGTACGTCCTCACCTTTACTTTTATTCTTGGATTGGACTTTTTCTAAATGTTGTTTCACTTCGAAAAGTCTTCGCGTATTATGCATACATGTGTTCATATATGTATGTACATATATAATATGTATGTACATATGTATGTATAGACATACATAGATTACTAAAAATAGAAACAGATCCACATTAACTGCAATCAACATATATACGTATGTATGTATTTACATATGTACACACACGCGATTAGGTTATATGTAAATATTGCTCCATCTGTTTATCAAAAGCCGAAATATGTACTCACGTACACATACATACTTTTTGCCTCCTTTCCTCACTTCCAACGCATGCACGTGTTTGCAAAACGATGACGAAGTGTTTTTGTATGGAAAATCATTTATGCCCATATATTTGAATAAAATAAACATATATAGAAGATATCAACCAATACTTCCCATATACCAAACGAAAGGAAAACTCTTGAAT
>NW_016176422.1:0-9228 GCF_001687245.7 Rhagoletis zephyria
ACAAATAAATAAATCTCTAAAAGACGAGGATTTTTATATAGTACACAATACATAATATTTCTGAGCACTCCTTCATGTTGATTTATTTGAGACAATTTTGCACCCATAACAGTTATTTGCGATCCCTGCTCAAAAAACAAATTTGACAAGGGATGACGGAAAATCTTGCCAGAAGTTGATAAAACAATCATAATATGGAACCCCATGTCATCGACAACATTGCTGACTGTAGGTAGGAGATAGGAATTCGTTAGAGGTTGAGAGAAGATGTCCGCAGGAAGGTGTAGTCTCATCTCGTTTGAGGTATTCGAGAGCGGGCTAACCCATTAATGGTGCTGGTGCTTAGGGAAGTATTTAAGACTTTTCTAAGTTGAAAAACTCAAGTCAAGCTTCGAGGGCTAAGTGCTTCTGAATAGCGTCGGACAAACTTTACTCTCAAACCCGACCTTATACATAGATTTGGCCAGAATAATCACTGCGTATTCTGCTGTAGAAGGTTGTTGAAGCAAAACCCATGATTTGTTGCCCTTAATGACAAACCGATCTTTAGAGTTGCTTTCGGAACTAAAGTACGTCATTAACTTTTCTACAAAAGAGCTGTGAGAAGATCTGGATAATATCTTTTTAGGGCTGAGAAAATAATAAATTTGGCGTGGGCATAAAATCAGCATTTGAGGTAATAGCCAAGCTAATCTAATGGCCTTGAAAAAACGCTCGTACCTTACAAAAAATAGTCCAGGAATGTATGGTGAGGCTGAAGTCCATCTCAAAGTGGCAGCAAGCTTGAATTCATTTAGGCACTGGGGCAGTTGGAATTCAAGGCAACGAATTAACTGACGAATTAGCCAACTGCGGTTCTTTGGAGCATCCAATTGAACCGAAGCCAGATATGGGACCCTGCTGCTTTTGGCTAAATGTTCATGAATCAAAGGATCTAATAGATAAAAATTTAATTATGAAGCCCAGAGAGTGTCTGAGCTACAAAAAATATTAAAATCGAGTTTATTTTTATTTCCTTGTACAAGTCTTGTAGAGTTTCCTCCAAAGCCTCTAATTAGCTGATAACACTATTATTACTATCACTCAATGTTCTGCAACCATTTGCCTAAACTTGCAGCGGAGGAAGGAGTGAAACTTTTAAAGGGGACATTGACTCAAACAGCGTGGGAAAGCTGCCCGCTTGTAGCCCTCATTTACCATCGCGATAACAGTTTCGTCATTCATAATCGATTTCATGAGTAGATGTCAACAATCACTCACTGAGACGTTTCGTTAAGTATTTCCACTCAAAAATGCCAGAGTAAATGAGGATATGTCAATAAACATTCCGCGTTAAATTTTTAATAAACAGTTCGTCCAATAGCCGGGATCGATGGGCATAAGTGTGCAGTGGCCTTTTTAAATACGGCATTCAGCACACACGCACCCACATATACATACGTATGAAAATACAAAACATGTTTGTTGACAAAGGAACTTCATTTTTAACCTTAAATTAATTCATGGCTCATCTCTTACCATGAGGCTTTCGTTGGCTTGCTGTCCAGTTTGCCAAAAATATGCGCTTGCAAGGATACAAATATATAAGAGCATACTACGTGCGCGCTTCGAAAAGTTAATGTCGCGAGTGTGTTGCTCTGTCTATATGTAAAATAGTTCAGTGGTTCAAAAAAAGTAAAGTCGGAACTTTAATGCTCTCATCTTTTATACCGTAAAAAGTATACACCTGTTTTTTATTTTGAAATCTAAAAGTATGTAGAGGTCGCCCGNCCCACATGAAATATATGGAAAACTTTGAGCGGCCTCTAAATATTTTTTTAATTTTAAGGGACTGTTTCCAGCTCTCAAGAAAAAGAAAAAATGAAAGAAATGGAAAAGAAATATTCTTTTATCAAAATCTATCTTAAATCAGTTTGCAGTTCTCAAGAAAAAAAAATGCTCGTATATTTATTTCTTTGACAAATTTTACAGCAAAAGCAAAGTGTTTTTTCAAGCAACAAAAATAATGAAGAGTATTTCTTGTGATTTTTCATGAGAGCTGGCTTCTAAGCTTTCGATATATTTTCGATATATTCGACATTCCAATAAAATTCCGACTTTATTTTTTAACATGCATTTCTGGACTACCCTAATATACACGTTTGTAGGCAGATGAAGTCCATGTATAAGCATAGGGATGTCTCGCTTTCCTTACAAAAAAAAAAAAAAATCATCAAATTATATTAAAAATATTTTACATAAACTTAGGCCGAATTAACGGCGCTGTTGATCTGATCAAAATTGTAACCTAACAGGCGGCGGTAATGCGAATTAATGGGTCGCGAGGTCGTGGGTTCGTTTATTTGTTAATTTTTTATTTTTTTTAAATCGTATTATAGTTTTTGTGGACTTTTTAATAAAATCAAACTAGAGCTTTTTTAAATCGTATTATAGTTTTTGTGGACTTTTTAATAAAATCAAACTAGAGCTGTCTGAAAGCACGTCCACAAATGGCACATCAGTATACTTAGAAAATTAAAGACCAAAATTGAAGATACCCTCTTAGAAACCTTCACTTTGCCTCGTGGGGCATCCTTACCTATTTAGTTGCATACATACATACATACATATGCATGTATGTACATATAACGAAAAGCAAAAAGTCAAACTTCACAGTGAATGAAATGAGGAAAAACAATATAAATAAGAGTAAATACAAACAATGAACGGAAGCCTTCGCTAAAGCGTCCGTCTGACGGGTATCGCGAAATTAACTCGAAGGACAAGAAAGACGGCAAAAATACACACAAAAGCAATGTAAGTAGGTAGGTAAGTAAGTGAGATGATTTTTATTTTATTACCCGTAAATCCGTGAAAATTCATTTCATATCCGGCAATGACATCGCACAGCGTTGCACATTATTGTGTATTTCTTTTCACCGACTTACTATTATTTATATTTACCCTTGCTTGCTTTTATTTTTCGTATTTTTCGTTAACGAAGGCAAAGCAATCTTTGTATATGTATGTATGTATGTATGTATGTATGTGGGTAGTAGTAGCTGCAACGCCCAATAAAGCGACAAAAACATTAACAATAATGATTATAATAAGCGGCACAGCAGCGGCAGTGGCAACAGCAGTAAAACGGTTGGCAACTACAGAGAACAACAACACTAATACGAGCCGTAATAGCTACAGTAATAACACAGCATCAACTGTCCGCAAAGAACTGCGCCAGTCAAGGCAAATACGGGCAGGAGCTTTTACGTGTATGTATGCGTGTATGTATGTATGTATGTGTTTCGAGTATGCTTGTAGAAAACAGCAGCTCGCCTTTGATGTGGCTTGCCAACTTTGTTGCTGTTGCTATTGTTGCAATGTATTGTTATTAACAAAGTTGTTGTTGTTTTTTACGCTACTGTCGCAGCTACTCTCATTACTACTCGCATTATTGTTGTTGGCCTTAATGTCGCGCGTTGACACTGGCTGTTTACTGTGGCTTCTTGTTTATCCATTTTCTCTCGAATGCAAACGTTTTAAAGAACAAAGGACAACGGAAAAAAACGACAACAATAACAACCACAACAACATAGAGTCAGTGCACGAGAGTCAAGTGCAGTAAACAAACAACCACTGCAATATTGACTTACACATACACAAACTACATACATATGTATGTATGTACATACTCCGCCCGTTTATTCCCCACGTTTGCATTTACATATATTCCCGTGTCCCGTGGCAATGTCCTGCCTTTGATGGCATCCTGGCGTGTGCAGTGATTACCTACTCGTATTTTGTTGTGTCGGTTATTAAGCGCAACAAAATTATGAAAAGTGAATTTTAATAGCGGTAAATTTTCGGTATATTGAATAGGTCCCAGCTGTGTTGGTGTTTATTAATGATGGCGACTGCAACGTCTTGTTTGCTTGATTGCATAACGAAAGCTGCAACGCATTCGCAGGCGGAGGAGTGTTGTGCAACGGTCAAGACCAGTATGAAAAAAGTCTGTGCGCCGGTAATGGTAATCGTTTTTAGCAAGGTTAATAATTAAAATTTTGTAGTTATAATGATTGTATACAATCTTTTGTATATGGTTTGACGGATATTATGGCATGAAAATTCCTAAGATTAAAAATGTATACACAAAGCCAAAGTTGGATTATCAAATGAAAAGAATACATGCATGTAAGTGCATAATCTCACCTATATATATACTTGTTATATGCATTCGGTTTTGCATAAAGAACAAGATTCCACCACGAAATTGTATTTAAATGAAAAAGTAAAAAAATATCTACCAAAAAAACTAAACACAACCCACCCGTGCTCATTATACCCGTAGTTGTGTATGTAACGTAAACGCCCCGTAGCACCATACTCGGTCAGTTAACACGTTTACTCGTACGCCTTAAATTAAAAGTCATATAATTTAAAAGTAAATAAATATTGGCATGGAAGATTTTTACTCAGTATGCCTTATGCACATACATATTACTGTTTTCATGTATATAACAATTTTATAATGAATTTCGGGTGTGCCGATAAAAATTGTAAAATATAATTTTTGTTTCTCAAATCGTAGTCATCTTTTACTCAATGTAATCTTTTTTCGTTTGGTGGCACACTCGTTGTATCACACTAGATTCTTGTGTTTTGGCAGGAAGAACATTTTGGGTGTTTATTTAAAGTATTTTGAAGTGTCTTACATTATTAAAATTAAAAAAAAATTACAAAATAACTGCGAGAGATAGATATTCTGCATTCCGCCATTTTGTTTATTTGGTGGCACGCTCTTGAAACTTCATAGATATGTTGTATTTGATGCTCACTTCCATTGCCTCTATTATGAACATTCTTATTGAAAACTTCCCAAAGTTATTAAAGACACAATTATGATTTTTTCGAGTGACAATAGAAAATAAGTCATTTCGGTGCTTTTACGCCTAAATAAACATTTTAAGGCTAAAATTGCTGAATTTATTGATTTATTTTTTATTGAACTGGTTTCTGGAACTCCATTTCTTAAGCACTTTTTCTTCTGGCGAAAGAGGGAAGTGACACTGAAGAACAAAAAACATCTCGTGAGGTTTGGGCACGTTTAGTATTCGAAAGTTAAACGGGATTTTTCCTAGCTGCTGAGTACTTAAGTTGTTGCATTTTCTCAAGATAGGCTTAGCTGTCGCATATATACCAATTTCTGCTAAAAGACGCTTGCGATAAATATCTTCTTTTACTGATTTACAGCCAATTTCACGAAAGCAATTTAAGTGAAAAATGGTTTTAATTTTTTTTTTATTTTATACGGAAATTGACAGAAAAAAAAACATTTTCCCTTTAAAGTGCTGGTGAAACCAGCTGTTAGACACGAACCCAGAATATAATTTTTTAACTTTATTGTCGCCATCCCTTTCTATAAAATGGGCCGTTTTTTTTAATGAAGTGTGCAGTTATAGCTGTATATTTTTTGCACCACAGAGAGTCAAGTTTGGGAAAGAAAATATCAAAAAGTTCAAAATCCTAAAATGGTAATATTTTTATAATGGTTCCTTAATATCTTTGATCCACATTGCGTTTGAATATGGACGTAGATATTTTGCAGAAACAAATTACTAAGTATAGCCTTGTTTGTACATGCAGTAAAAAAAAAAAAACATATAAAAACTCTCGATATTTTTCTTAATTAAAAAGTATCAATATTTCAAAAACGTTGGCACTTTTACCTGAAAAATATTTGCCAATCAGGCAGCTCGACCCCACCCGCACACCATCTCATAAAGTTTATCGTACTACTTTTTGTACAACCTGTATATAGTAACTTTATATACATAGACAGTACGTACTGAGATATGTTCGTAAAATGCACTGAAAATATTTTCTTAAATATTTCATTTTATGTTCATTATTCTCTAATTCATTTAAATTTTGACGTTTTTAACTTGAACTAACATAAAATTTATTGGCTACGCGCTTGACGTTTTTATTGTATCAATGTGAACACGAAAATATATTCGCTTGTTCATAAAACTCTTAGCAAAATTTCTTAAATTAATTTGAGAATACGTGAAATAGCAGAAAAGCAAATCGTTTTGTTTTATCGAGGTTTTGATAACGAAAGTGTAAAATTAAGGGAGCAACTTCGATATATCCAGGTTTTCCTGTATTTAAGATTTAAAATCTCAAAAACGATGTAGCTACATACACTGAGCCAAAAGCATAATGGTTTTTTCAACCCAGTTATGGTTTGATTTTTTCATGGCTAATAAGACGATTGTAAGAAATGTGATTCAAGTTGAACATTCAAGAACAAATTCGTATCTTTGGGAATGGCTGAACGTGCAGAGGTTTTTGCTATTAATTGTTGGCTTCCAGCAGTAAAAATGCCGTCAGCGCCATACTTAATATTTTTTCTGTTATTAATTACGAAAAAGCACCTGTGAAGTGCTGAACCGAATTAAACGACGAAGAAAATTGATTGAAGTTGAACATTTGAAGGCAGATTTATAAAGTGGCGGCTGTAGCTGAGTGTGCAGAGACGCTTGCTGTTATTTGCTAAAATTCAGAGGTTGCGGTTTCAAATCTCGTCAGAGGAAACTTGTTAAAATGATTATAAAAAGTTTTGTTTTGTATCTCCGAATTATGTAAAAGCACTTGTGAAGTGCAGAACATAAATGTAATCAAACGAAAAAGCCGACAACCAAAAGTTTGGTTAATGTAAACCAAAGGGGGGTTAATATTACCAAATTATTGTTGAAATTATCAATCAAGGCATTTTTAGTGTAAACCATAAATTACATTGACTCCTTTTCAAGTTTGAATTTAATAATTTTTGGTTTTTCTCAGTGTACGCTATGCCAAAATTTAGTATATATCATCCGCAGCATTTGATTTATTTTATTTTTCGTCTTGACGAAAGTTTATATCTCTAAATGAATTATTAATATTTTTATATGTATGTAGATTAGGGTGGTCCAAAATAAGTAAAGTAGGAATTTGAATGTTCTCACCCCCTAGGATTTTGCTATATCGAAAAGAGTATAATAATTGGGTGTTATTATTGGATGTCTCCTGAAGAGAAACAGAGCTCTTTGGTCGCAAATGATTGATTTTTCAAGAATTCTATACCACTTCTATGAAAAGTTGTTTTTTCCCCATAAAAAATACATGGAAAACTTTGTGTAAATATATTTTGATTTCAAACTAAATAAAGTAAGAGTATATTTTTTTTCGATATAGAAGGATCCTGGGGGTGAGAGCATAAAAATTCGGACTTTACTTTTTACATGCATTTTTGGGCCATCCTAATGCAGATGCTATGCACAGTGAAATTTACTTTTATACATATTATGCGATGTCAATATCTACACATGTCGTTGCCCTTGTTGTTCTTCCCAGTGCCTTTTTGCATGCAATTCACGTGCCAAACATTAGTAGAATACTCGTGTGCTTTGAATTTTCGCCAAAAAAGAGTAACAAGGATAAATGTGTGTGTTTGAAGAACTCACATCTGTGGGAGGAAAATGTTGTGGAAGAAATTTAAAGTGCAACTAGAGAGAGCAAGAGAGACCTTAGCATGCAATGGAATGCATAGAAAATCTATTTTATTGTACTGTACCAATTCCTGTATAGCTTGTATGTATGTATGCACTTGTGAGCTTTAAAATTTGTAAATGTGTATAGTAATCTTACGATTTTTTCAAGTTAGTTATGTTAGTGAATTGATAAGTTGCTACCTCTGTTGTTCCAAGATACTATAGAAACATACATATATCAAAAACCAATAATTGAAATGCTTAACTTTACACATAGCTTTATTTTTAATCCAACCATTAAATATAAAGTTAGCTTTAATGTTAAAGGTTACTTCAGAAAACGACACCTACTGGGCTCGAAGCCTCAACCTCTTCAAGACAAAGACGAAAATCCGTTTCGGAAGAGAGGCCAATGCGCTGCCCACTGGTGGTTATGACTGGTTAGATAACCAGTAAGCAAATTAATGTTGATTCAATTCAAAATATTTGTGCCACTCCTTTCAAAAGATTATCCGAAAAGTCTATCGTTTTCAAGATTGTTTAATTATAAGCCAGCTGATCCATGCTAATAAAGCACATGTTACCACCGTAGATATTCATTCACACCTTCAGTACCATTCCATATTTAGGAACGAAAGTAGTTTTGGACGTTGTATACCAGAATCAACCATCGTATTAATGTTTCTGAATAGGCTAACTACTTCTGTACCTTCACTGTGCACCCAGAATTAAGTTTGGTTATACTTATATTATTTGCTTATAGCTACCAAATCATGTGTTAAGATCAGAGGTCGAAAATATCCTTCTCCATTTTGAAAGTGTCTCAAAGTAGCCGGCACTGTTTAAGAGAAAAAATACCCTAAAAAAGAGAACAGGTTTTGTTTATTTTTTGTAGATGTGCTATTCTCAGAGGGAAAGGGTTATTTGCTTATTTTTTTCCGTTGCTGTTGGACACGGACACTTATCGCTGGAAGGGGAAAAATTAGTGTTAGAGTGCGGTTACCCACGGACGTGTACGCGGGGTAGCGTAGAAGTGCGTAGAAACATATCGGTAAAACAATCGATACCCAAATCGATAAAATTATCTAAAATTATCTAATTACCTAAAAAATAAGAAATAAGTAACTCGTAAGTAGCTAAATGAAAATAACTCCACTGGCACTACGGAAAAACGGTACAAAACGAAAAGTATCGTTATTTTACATAAAAGCATCACGAACCTATCGACAGTTTTTGACTTAGCCAATATTCACGATAAATGTGAGACATGCGCCACTATTCAGTAGCAAGGGTTGCCTACCTCGGCAAAAATGATATTTCGAGATGTGCCGAATCGCACACTACCATCCATATGTAAATTTATGCTATAAAATGAGTTTTAAAGCAAAACTTATTTCTTTTGAACTTATCATTATTATTCTACAGCTTCCGTTGAAAGATGTACATATCGTAGATAAATATATAGATTAAGCTGAGTACAGCAGCCAATAAGGCAATAATGCATCTTAGCTGTGCAAACCATATCAGCTTTATTCTTTTTATTCATTTCCATTGGGAAAAAAATAAATAAATATTTCTCTGGTGTTCGTAGGTAAGAAAACATAAATTTAACAACATCAAAAGTTTACTGGCACAAGCCACTGCTCACAAAAGGATACGCAGACACAGTAAAAGTCAAGAAGCTTACAACAACCCGTGCAACTCCAAAAAAAAA